>NC_052157.1:92054014-92329014 GCF_902713615.1 Scyliorhinus canicula
CTTGTTATCCAGGGTTTCCTATACTTGCAACTCTTATCTTTCATCCTCAGAGGAACATGCCGGTCCTTACTTCTAATGAACTGATATTTGAAAGCTTCCCGTATGCCGGAAGTTGATTTTCCCTCAAAATGCCTCGCCCAATCAGCACCCTCCAGATCCTGTCTAATGCTGTTGTAATTAGCCTTCCCCCAGTCTATCACCTTCAACTCAGGACCACTGCTGTCCTTTTTCCATAAGAAGATTAAAGGTTACAGAATTATGAACACCGTTCCCGAGATGATATCTTTCTGAATCTTAGAACACCTGGCCGGGCTCAGTTCCCAGTACCAGGTCTAATATGGCCCCTTCCCGGGTTGGACTTTTGACATATTGTTTCAAGAAACCCTCCAGGACGCTCCTTACAAACTCTGCTCCATCTATGCCTCTAATAGTTAGTGCATCGCGGTCAATATAGGGAAAGTTAAAATTACCAACCACAGCAAACCTATTGATCATGCAGCTTTCCAAGATCTGTCTATATATCTGCTCCTGTATCTCTTGCTGGCGCTTAGGAGGTCCGTAGTTGTCCCCCAAGATTGTTTCTGAGGTCTACCCATATTGCCTCGCGGCCCGAAACCTATACTTGCAACTCTTATCTTTCATCCTCATAATCTTACTTTCCTTAGTCTTTAGCTCTTCCTCAGTTATTTATCCTGCTAAAATACTGTTATCGTTCCCATCCCTTTCCAGACTATGAGTTCAATCTGTTTCTTTATCTTCCACATTTCACGTTACTGGATTTTGTTTCTGTCCCCTCTTTACAACCTTCTGACTTTCTGAATTGGTTCCCATCCCACTGCCGCAATCTACTCTTGTTGATTTATAAGGATCTGATCCGACACCATTTGGAATACTGTGAGTAATGTTGGGCCCAGTATATAAGGAATTATGTGCTGGTCTTGTAGAGGGTCCAGAGGAGGTTCACAGCAATGATCCCCAGAATTTAAGGCTTGCCATATGAGGAGAGTAGGACAACGTCGGGACTGTAGCCAAAGGAGTGTAGAGACATGAGCGGGTTTTTCATTGAAAACTTCGACAATACTGAGAGACCGAGATAGTGTGAACGCAAAGAATATATTTCCAATAATCGGAGAAACAAGAACCCTCGGACTCCATGGACGATACTCTAAAATAGAGATGGAGAGGAATGTCTACAGCCAGATGGTGGTGCATCTGTGGATCGCATTGCTACAGAAGACTTTGGAGGCCAAGTCACTGTCTTCATTAATATGATGAATGAAGTGTTCATGCGAGGTACCATTAGAATGGGGTGAGAAACATATTAGCCAGGATCGAATGGCGGTGCGGTCTCGTAGGTCCTGATGACCTTTTTCTGTTCTGAAGTCTTATAAGCCAATGATTTATGAGAGGGATGTTCTTGAACCGTCCATCGATCAAGTCATTTATCTGGAGGTAAATGTGATAAATTTTGTTAGTTTGTTGGAATTATGCAGCAGACGTTGCTGTTAATGTAATTCTGGAAATTCCAAAGGAGGTAATGCGGATCATTTGGTGATGTACAGAAAGATGATCCAGCCCTTCACTGATGGAAGGTTACGAAAACAACTGGGGCAGCGCGGTGGCACAGTTGTTCTCACTGCTGTGTCACTGGGCTGACAACCGAGATTCGATCGCGGCTCTGGGTCACTCTCCATGTGGAGATTACACATTCTACCAGTGTTTTCGTGAGTTTCTCCCCCACCATCCAAAGATGTGCCGTGCAGGTGGATTGGCCACGCTAAATTGACCCTTAATTGGAAAAAAATGAATTGGATACTTTTAATTTATTTTTAGAATGTTTTTAAATAATGAAAAACAGCTTCATGTTGCCAATTTCTTTAATCAGGGACAGGTCTAAAGCTTAATTCATCTGTATTGTCGTGAGAATAAGATTTGCCGTCAATTTTATTTTCAGCAATGAATGCCAAATGTTTCGTTAAAGAACCAAAATTAAACTCACGCAGAAGTATTGGAGATGACTTGAGATCATCAGTGATATGGAGAGAAACTTGAAGAGATCGATCAAACGTTTCAAATCTCTGCAGTGAGGCTCCAGAAATCCAGCACCAGTTTCTTAAATGACATAGTGCCCTTGGTGCGAATCGTGTTTATATTTTCTGCAACATACTGGATTTATGGAGGGCAGGCTTTTGTTTTACTTCGATGAATGCATTATGATTAAAGTAAGGGAAGCACATGATAACACATTGGCCCGAACACACCCTAAGATGTTTTTATTTCATTGCTGAAAACTTGGTTGTATTTAAGGAAGAGGGTAAGTATTTTATGCAGACGTTTGCATTGCAGTCACTATCGAAACTTAAGGTCGGAATTTCAGCTCTTTAGCAGCTGACCAGCTCCAAACAAATTGCGGCAAGTGAAATGAACACTTGAATGAGCCACACTGGAAACTAGTTTGTTCTGGGCATTACCAGCCGTTGATTGTTCAGAAGATGGAAGAATACAGGCAACGTCACCTCGCGTTTCACAGAGCATTGAGGTCACCTCTGCCATTTTAGATGTTTAGATTCACCCACTGTAGTACATTTGGAAACGAAACTATATTCACCGTCGCTCGTCATGAAATGCTGCTGTACGCAGTTATAATTCCTGGGGAGAGTTTACACATTTGTGTTTGATTTCAGAGTTCCATGCGTTCTTTTGAACTTTACAATGTGTAACCCTGCAAGACAGACAGAGCCCTGCATTCCAGTGTTATGCGTCAACAAGTTGGACTCGGCATTTGGTTCAGCAATATTACATTCCTTTCTCTTCAGTATGCCATTTTGAATGGACAGAGGATCGAGCAAACAGGACCCGTCGCTTGTCATATTCTCCGTAATTATAAAAAGTGCCTTCTAACAGTTAACCTGTGAAATGAAAATCCTGGTTGTGTCAAACCGATTTACATCGATTCGTTGATTTATACTTGATGGTCAGGACGAAAGAAACTGAAACACTGTCAGAAAGATGCATGTGATAGAATGCGAATTCTCGCACTTATATATTCCAGATTGAAAAACAAAGTTGCATTTTGTTTGACTTCGCACCATATCAAATATCATAGTCATCAGAGTGATCATTGGTGATAAATGTTGGGAAATTGAATTAACAATACAATAGTAAACATTCCTCAGTTAAAAAAAAACCATTTGATTCCGGACGTCTGCAAAAAACATTCCTATACATGTCAGGTCTGGCAGCATATTTTAAAATTGACACAATGTTAACCTTGCGAATCATGTATGATTCTTTTCAGAGTGATAGTGTTCGTTGAGCTAAGGATGTTTCCTCCAGGGCACAGTTGGAAGCGGAATTGCCCATTGTCCATTCATTTACATTGGATTGAGCTTTCTTTACTCTTAAACACTCTTATTATTGTTTACCAGTAACTTTCTAAAACATGCTAAATCATATTTTTATGACTACATTTGGTAATGGGAACTCTAATATTAACAACGGTGCCTGTAGAAATTTGGGCAAAAAGCGTAATGTTTTTGAAAACTGTGTTAAGCATAGTGCAGAATCGGATGTCGGGAAAATTACACACGTGACAACGTAATTTGCCGCTAATTTAAACAATAAAATACAACTGAAAAACTAGACTTGTTTTTCAGAGCTGGAGATGTTGAAAGAACGGATCCGTTCAAAAGGTATTTAACCGATAACACATATAACTCGGTCGAGAGTAATAAAATTTTGTGGGTTTCTTTTCCACAACTTTGGATTGAATGGGTCTCAGGAAATACAGCAAATGTGAGGAAAAACAATCGTTAGAGCCAGAATAATAACTCAGTTTGTTCGGTTTCAAATGCATCAATTATGTTTTAGACTCTGTACTGATGCTCAAAATTAATGATGAGCATTTCACAATTTACTTCACGTGGATGTAATCGCCGTTGATTTTGGAACGCTATTCAACGTCAAGATTGTGCCTGGCTGATGCACTGAAGACATGTAGAGTGAACAACCGAATGGAGGAGGCGTGGGCAAATCATTGGAATATAATGCGCATGTGTTGTGTGGTGGACCAGGTGTATGACATGGCAGTGGAACAGAAAATTAAGATGTGTATTACTTGTTACTGGAAATGCAGTCCATTCCCTCTGATTGAGCCAATGGTTTTCAGTAAATCAGTTTCTCGGTGAATATATCAATGTGTGTATGATCATATGGTGCGTTGTGTGTGTCTTGAGTGACCAGGCATGTGACTGAAAGAGTGATTGATGGATTTTGAATCAATGAGTACGTGCTTTATCGTCTGTGTATGCGTCTGCTTCTGTGGTCGCATAAACCACTTGGTGCATTAGAAATCGAGCTGAAGGCAACAAGAGAGATTGCAAAAGCGTCTCCAAATGTATTTAATCCTTGTGCAAACATTCTTATGTTAACGAATTGTGCAGGAAATAGGCTGCAACAGATCCGCATCTGCGTTGTTAAGTTCAGCAGGGTCTGTCAATGCTGCGCTCAATCCTGAGAGAGCACACTGCTTACCTGCCTATTAAAGAAGGCAACATGAAAACGCAGAGCTGGAACGAATACTGTCACAAACAGAAGGTCTTAAACAACTAGGGACCTTGTGCACGAATCCCACGATCATATTCCATTTGGACTAACGATGGAAGCAATTGTTCATCCGGGGATTTTACTGGAAGCCAATCAAATAACACTGCGGTAACTTAACTGTGCACGTTCTGGTGGTGCTGCGGGTGGCGGATTTTGATGCGAAGTAGAAAACATCAGAAGAACAATCGTGACAGGATTTCCAAAATTTTGGGGAAAATGTGGGCAGCACGGTAGCATGGTGGTTAGCATAAATGCTTCACAGCTCCAGGTTCCCAGGTTCGATTCCCGGCTGGGTCACTGTCTGTGCGGAGTCTGCACGTCCTCCTCGTGTGTGCGTGGGTTTCCTCCGGGTGCTCTGGTTTCCTCCCACAGCCCAAAGATGTGCGGGTTAGGTGGATTGGCCATGCTAAATTGCCCTTAGTGTCCTAAAAAATAAGGTTAATGGGGGGGGGGGTGGGGTGTTGCTGGTATAGGGTGGATGCGTTAGGGTGTTCATTGCTTGGCACAACATCGAGGGCTGAAGGGCCTGTTCTGTGCTGTACTGTTCTATGTTAGCAATTTTGGCGACCAAACGGTGAGATTTGATCCTGGCACTGGTGTCAAGTATCTCACTGAGTGGATTTATCGGGAACTCCGCGATGGAGCTCCGGGAGTACAGTGGTGTTGATCGTGATGAAGAGACAATGCCATTGCATTTAATTATTGATATCGATGAGGAATAGGGACCAAGATAGGACATGAAAAATCAGGAACTTCAAAAGCCAGAGTGGAACACTCAAAAACTACGCTGTGACTGCCATAAGTCGCGGACAGATAATATGAATAATATTTCGTATAATTATACCAGAGAGAGTTCTAGGCATTTGTCGCATATTCGGTTATGTGGTGTTTGCATTGGGCGCGACAAGAGACGAAGGACAATCCTCTCGGTACGCAAGAGGGTACAAAAGTCTGAGATCACACCCGAAAATGTTCAAAAACGTTTTCTTCCCCACAGTTATGAGACTCCTCAATAACCCTGTTGTAGACTGAACTGATCTCTTCACACATCTTATATGCTCACTGGAATGGCACTACCGATGCATTATCCACAGCGTGTGCCTGTGTATTTACATTGTGTGTTTTGGTATCCCCTGTTTTTTCCATATGCCTAACGATCTGTTTGAACCGGGAACGACACAGTGGCACACTATGGAGCACTGAAGCTCCGAAACTCCAGGGTCCCAGGTTCTATTCCCGGCTTGGGTCTCTCTGTGCGGAGTTTGCACGTTTTCCCCGTGTCTGTGTGGGTTTCCTCTAGGTGCTCTGCTTTCCTCCCACAGTCGAAAGATGTTCAGTTTCAGTGGATTGGACATGCTAAATTGTCGATAGTGTCCAGAAAGTTTAGATGTGGTGACATCTAACCCTGTTGTAGACTGAACTGATCTCTTCACACATCTTATATGCTCACTGGAATCGCACTACCGATGCATTATCCACAGCGTGTGCCTGTGTATTTACATGGGAGATGGTGTAGATAAGGGCTTGAGTGGAGTACTCTTTCCAACGGTCGCTGCACAGTGAATGGGCTTCCTTCCGCACTGCAAATTCTCTGATTCTCTGGCTGTGCGCAGAACAAAGCGTTTCACTGTACCGTGGCACACATGACGGTAAATCAAACCCAATCCAAATCCAATTAGAAATCCCGCAGTTGGTGAAATTCTAATTAAACAATAATCGTGAATTTGAATACGTTATGGAGTTATGTCTGTGCAATCGCTTTCGATATTAGTCTGATTAATTCTTGAAAACGATTAGCAATTGGAATGAATTTGCAAATCACTCAAGTGAATGACAATAAATTGAGATGTGGTTGATAAAGGACAGATGTCACAGGGAGTTTCTTTACTCAGATAGTAGTAGGGGAGTGGAACGCCCTGCCTGCAACAGTAGTAGACTCGCCAGGTTGATTTCATAGTAATCGTGGGGAATAGCTAAACAAATGCCCCATGGTGAAGGGAACCAATAGTTAACATGGAAGACGATACTAAGGTCCACTTACTATCGAGAGTACTGTAGAAGCTCAGTGGGAATGGTAACGCACTCTATGGCAAAACTAAAACCATGATTTGAAACTTAAATGGGTACAACTAGGGTTATTCCACATTTTGATTCTAACTGACCTGGTTCGTACAACGAGTGGACTTCGTATTCGGCATAATTTGATATAATGCATTCGAAACATTAGAATTTAAAGAAAACGGCGCGGATGACCGAGTTTATTAAATAGACATTAATGGAAAGGTAAAGTTACCACAGTCCCAGATAACAATGGGCTGCTTTCCCGTTTCAGAGGTAGATCTGATTAGTCGTGAAATAACCTAAGGATCACTACCTCTCAGGCAAGGCAGAAATTCGAGAAGACGAACCTTCATGAATTATCTCAGACAGTGAGGGAATTAAAAACGCGCTGTTGGACTAGTTCTGTATCATGAACCAGCTGTCTTCTTAAGTGAGCTAAAGCGTCCCCAGATAAACAAAACAGCGGACGGACGAAAATGTACCAGGAGATTCGGGACACATTCAATTTGGCCAGAACATAAATATAAATGATTGATTGGTCGTGAACTCTCAGAAAAAGACACCGGAAGCAAATTATAAGATTAAGGGGGGGGGGGGGGCATCAGGGTGTGAGAGGGGGACACAAGCAATGCACAGTGGTTTACAAGTGCACAGAAGTTATGAAAAGGGAACATGGAATCACGGTTTTTGAATACTGATCGGGATGTTTGCAATACATACGGTATAAGAGAGAACGTTCATTGTTTTCGTTGGATTTCAGCACAGCTGCATATTTTGAGTTAATCACGGATGCAAGCATGATTGAACATAGTTCTCAGGAATGAGATTCATCGTGTGGCTGAAGTGCCACAAGCAAAATAGCTACAGGACAATTATTACTAAAGCACGTGTATTTGTTTCACTGTGCAAAATTCGGCGAGGTAATGAAACAAAGTTGGTCGTTGGGATTTAAAGTTCAATATGTAAAAATAAACAGGAGCTGATGGCAGATGGGTGTGCACATTACAAGCGAGCTTATCACTTGGGAAGTGAAAAAAAGGGAGGGGAGAGGAATAAAGTCGATTGAGAGCTAAGTTGTAAGGGAATCCAAAAGACTAGCCGGCACACGAATTTATTAATTGATACTTAACTTTGCCAAGGAAAACCATGCTGCAAATTATACTGCACATTTGCTCGTGAAAAGTATGGAACAAGGAGCGGGAGAAGAGCCTGCATTTTACAAAGAGCGCTAAATTCCCATGAGTTTAAAGGAGCGAGAGAAGTGTCGGGAGTTCAAGAAGAGCGTGAGCGGAGCCTAGCGTTTAAAACAGCGCGGCTGATTGGTGAGTTACACCTTGTCGGTACTTCGGAAACTGTATTAAATATATAGCTGGTGTTTTAGTAAGGTCAAGACTTAATTGTTTTTTTTTTATATTCACAATAGTATTCTAAAGATTGCAGTTAAAGGATTTAGTCATCGCTGGAGAGCTCAAAGCAGTGGTTTGCTCTTGTTACTGCATGTGGGAAGCTGTGAACATATCGAGTCCTGTCTTCAGGGCGTGTGTCCAGCTGCAGCTCCTGAAAGCTCGGGTTTCTCAGTTGGACAGAGGAGCTGGGGGCACTGTGGAGCTGCCGCGATTCTAAGAACATCGGAGAGAGGTGGTCACACGTAGTGAAGGGACTACAGGAAGGGTGTGATTCGGTGTCTCGCAGGCAGTCGAAGAGAAACAGGCTTGTAGCTCTTATGACTACAGTTGGACCGCTCGCAAATCTGCATTCGATTCAGGAGGCTTATGAGACTACCACCTCCAGGGAATGCGGAACAGAGCGAGAGTAATATACATAGTAAAAGGTAACATATAGGCGTTACTCTGGCCATCAACCTGAATCCAATGCATGTGCTGAGTCCCACATGCTGAGACACTGTATGCCGCTGAACAGCTGCACATCATCCCGAAGGAGAAGGACCACAAGGCAGTTCTCATTGTGCATGTTGTTGCCAATGACATAGAACGTGGGACGAAGTATTGCATCAAAACTTCAGGGATTTAGGCAGTTGTATGAAAGGCAGGTACAGTCGAGTTGCAATATCTGGATTACTCCTAATGCCACACGCTATTGAGTAAAGACATAACATAGATGGGTGCATGATTTAAGACGTGACATAGGGAGGAGGCTTTTAGTTTCCAGGATGACTGGAAGTTGTTCTCGGCAACATGTGCAAGCAGGAAGGTCTGCAACTGAACCAGAGAGAGATTAACATCCTTTCTGGTAGGTTTCCTCGCACTGTTTGGAGGAATTTAAACAAAGTCTGCAGGGAAAGGGGATACAGACAGTTTGAAGAACAGGCGCACAGCATAAGAAGAACATAAATCAAGCCGGGGGAATACAGCGTAGTGAGTTTCCAGGAAGTAATACAGGGCTGGATGGCCTCTACTTTAATGTCATGAGTATTAAAGTTAAAACAGAAGAGTTCAGCGCGAGAACTGGGACATGGAATCTTGCGACAGTAGCCATCAAGAAACGTGGATGAGAGAGAGAGAAGATTGGCAGCTCAAAGAATCTCGATGGAGACAGAGCAGGGGATAAAAGCAGAGGAGGCATTGCATCATTAGTTATGGAGTGAGTTGCTGTTGTAAGGAGAGATAATGTCTTGGCAGGGGCATCAAATGAAGCTTATTGGATAGCGGTTAGTAATATAAAAACGACAGCAAAGGATTTCATGACCGACTCCCAGATAGTAAGTGGGAGATTTATGAGGACATATGTTCCCAACTCGCAGAATTCTGTAAAAATAACAATAGGGTAATTGTATTAGTTGATTTCAACTTTCGCGCCATTAATCAGTCTTACGGGCTGAGACGGACAGGGGGTCCTTAAACGTATGTACAATAATTTATAGCTAAGTATGTAGAAGGTTGAACAAGGGCCGACGCAGAGCTGGGCCCAATTCTGGGAAATTATGCTGCTAAGTTGGTTGAGGTGCTGACGAAGAGCATTTCAGTGATAGCACCCATCCATGGTGCAATTTAAGCTTGACGTACTCAAATAAATAGACATTTTACAAATAAAGCTTTTGGTTACGGAACAGCATATTTTTGTAAAATATGGCCAAGACAGACTGGAAGTAATTACTTTTGGGAAAATCTACAGAAGACCAGTGGGGGACGTTCGTAAACGAAGCTGGGAAGATAGCGAGCCAACATGCTCCCTCCGGCTAATAATAATGAGTAACACGTCCAGAGGGCCATATTTATTCAGGATACAATGAGAAGAAAAGGAGCGGCTATTAGCACCAAGAAGGAAACAATAAGTGGAGCCATTAGTGGAGTCTACACTCCAGGATGGACTTTAAGGAAACAATTTGGTGCGGAGAGAGGGGATATGACAAAGAATCGACTGCTAAAAATAGGGGAATCACAATGTATTCTATGGGCATATCAATGGAAAAAAAATAACTGGGAAGATAGCAGAGCCCTTTAAGGACCGAAAGGTAATTTGTGCATCGAGCCTGAGAACATTGGTGGGGTGTTGAAAAGGTACTTCACATCTGCCCTCACCCAAGAGAATGCTAATGTAGATATGGAGCTCAGGGCATTGGACTTTGTGGTTCGTGCGTAATTGCCATAAGAAGAGGAAATTTATTGGAGGTGATCGCAGGCTTGAAAGTGGACTAATCACAAAGTCCGACTGAATTGTGTGCCACGCTGCTGTGAAAGCAATGGAGTAGATTACAGAGTACAGACGAACATTAGCAATGCTACTCTGGCCAAGGGGAATGAGCCAGTGGACGGGAGGACAGCTGGCGTTTGATAAATGGTGCAGGGGTACTCCAGGGAACTACAGACCAGTGTGTCTCACGTTAGTTGTCGGAACACTGTTGAGGGAACAATTTGAAGGAAGGAATTGATCGACCCTTGGAGAGACAATGTTTGAATATGTATATTCATTGAACATTGAACAGTACAGCACAGAACAGGCCCTTCAGCCCTCAATGTTGTGCCGAGCCATGATCACCCTACTCAAACCCACATATCCACCCTATACCCGTAACCCAACAACCCCCCCTTAACCTTACTTTTATTAGGACACTACGGGCAATTTAGCATGGCCAATCCACCTAACCCGCACATCTTTGGACTGTGGGAGGAAACCGGAGCACCCGGAGGAAACCCACGCACACAGGGGGAGGACGTGCAGACTCCACACAGACAGTGACCCAGCCGGGAATCGAACCTGGGACCCTGGAGCTGTGAAGCATTTATGCTAACCACCATGCTACCCTGCTGCCCCTATTCAATGTCGCTGTTTCAGAGGGAGTTCGTGTGTAACATATTTCAGTGCATTTCATTGAGGATGTGACCAGGTGTGTACATGATGGTCGTGCAGAGCATGTAGTTTCCATGTATTTCAGCAAAGCCACATGCGATACTTACAAATATGTCAAATGCCCATTTGTTACAGAATAATTTGATAAGGTTCATTCAAAATTAACATAGTTGTGCGAATTAGAAATATCCCGTGGTACACTTTGCAGGAGTACATTTTCAGGGCAGTGTTCAATGAACGCCACGACAGTGGAACGTATCGGAGAACAAAGTGTTCTTTGTTTGGCGTGTTTGTCCACAAATATCTAAAGGCAGAAGAGCATGCTAACAGTATGGTGAAATAGACATATGGGACACTTGCCGGTATACATCGGGGCAAGATTACAAAAGTAGTGAGGTGATTGGGAGTCGGATAGACATTGGTCAGGCAACAGCTTGAGCAATGAGTGCAAT
Source organism: Scyliorhinus canicula (assembly GCF_902713615.1). Taxonomy (NCBI): domain Eukaryota; kingdom Metazoa; phylum Chordata; class Chondrichthyes; order Carcharhiniformes; family Scyliorhinidae; genus Scyliorhinus; species Scyliorhinus canicula. The sequence goes on from NC_052157.1 coordinate 92,065,441, forward strand.
TCTGGTCACCACATTATGGGAAAGATGTGATCAGACTGGAAGGTTTGTAGGCGAGATATAACAGGATGTTGGTTGCGATGGAACACTTAAGTTATGAAGAGGGGTTAGATAGGCTTGAGTTATTTTCTGCTGGATCAGCGAAGATCGGGTGGTGACCAGATGGATGTGTGCAAGATTATAATAGCATGGGTCCGCTACACATGGAACAACTGTTCAATAAGTGGAAGGGTCAGTCATGAGGGGACATCTGGTTATGGTGCGGGATAGGAGTTTTACGTGTAATTTTGGGAAACATATTTCACACAACTTGTGGTGACAGTTTGGAAAGCAGTACCTGGGCCGGTTGTCGAGGCGGGTTGCCTCACATTTCCTAAAACGTACCTGGACAGGCATTTGGCAAGTGACAACATTCACGGATATGGGCCAAGTGCTGGAAAATGGGAATAAGTAGGTAGGTCCAATATTTTCCACGTGTCGGTGCAGACTCGATGGGACAAAGTCTACTGCATTGCATTTTGCTGGGTTTCAGTGAAACTAAGCTCCCGGCTTTGGGATTCGGTATCTCGGGTTTGTCCAATAAGGGGACGGGTCTTCGCCAATCATGGTGCTCAAAGGCGTGTCCTTGTGTGAATTCGACGTTAATTGTCCAGAATGTTCAACCATTCCTTGGGTAGTTGCTTTGATTTAGAAGACATTCGAAAATGTGTCAAAATTTGAAAATGGAAACATTGGATAATTTCAATTGCATTACATTAAGATTGCCCTATAATCCGGAATTAATGAGGTCATGATATAATGACCTCATGCGACCTCACAGAACCACAAGAAAAAATATGGTCCTGCCCGTATACCCAAACCCTCTTCACCCACCACGTGCCTATCCACCTCCGTAACACAAAATATGGGGAGCGGACTGCACCAACGAGCCTACCGAAATACGAAATCCGACCAATGTATATCTTGACGTACCATTGAACAGAACTGGATTAATGAACTGAATGAAGTAAAGTGTACAGTTTTTTTGCAGGACGACGAGAGCGTTTTCTTCACTGGTAGGCTTCACTTGTGGGGAGCCCTCTGCGCTCAGCCCTATCGCCGGGCTTCTGTTGGAAATGTGGTGTTTCATGGACATATACATCAGCAGGCAGAAATTTTCCTCCTCCTAGCAGGAATGCGAATATAGCAAGAATGGTGGAATGTGTTCTGCCTAGCGATGTAAGGAGCCAGCAATCAAAAGGCAGAATGATATGCGATTGTAAAACAAAGAGATGCATCCATAGACAAATGTTTATAGTTACCAGAATTATCATCAGCAGAGAGGCAGTTAAACGTAATTGCCTGTGAAGTGCGGACCCAATATAACTGCCTGAGGTGCAGGCTAATATTTCACCTTTAGAGTTAATGTCGTACAGGAACATTTTTAAAAGCAGTTTATCTAAGTTCACTGTTCCATGAAATGAAATTGTCTAACCTGGACAATTAGGACTGCATGGTGTGATGACTGTGTGCTGGATTTGGCAGATTATAGGCCAGTGATCTTAACTTCGGTAGTAGGGAAGATGCTGGAATCTATCATCAAGGAAGAAATTGCGAGGCATCTGGATACAAATTGTCCCATTGGGAAGACGCAGCATGGGTTTGTAAAGGGCAGGTCATGCCTAACTAATTTAGTGGAATTTTTTGAGGACATTACCAGTGCATTAGATAACGGGGAGCCGATGGATGTGGTATATCTGGATTTCCAGAAAGCCTTTGACAAGGGGCCACATAAAAGGTTGCTGCATAAGATAAAGATACATGGCATTAAGTGTTAAGTAGTAGCATGGATAGAGGGTTGGTTAATTAATAGAAAGGAAAGAGTTGGGATAAATGGGTGTTTCTCTGGTTGGCAATCAGTAGCTAGTGGTGTCCCTCAGGGATCCGTGTTGGGCCCACAATTGTTCACAATTTACATAGATGATTTGGAGTTGGGGACCAAGGACAATGTGTCCAAGTTTGCAGATGACACTAAGATGAGTGGTAAAGCGAAAAGTGCAGAGGATACTGGAAGTCTGCAGAGGGATTTGGATAGGTTAAGTGAATGGGCTGGCGTCAGGCAGATTGAATACAATGTTGACAAATGTGAGGTTATCCATTTTGGTAGGAATAACAGCAAACGGGATTATTATTTAAACGATAAAATATTAAAGCATGCTGCTGTTCAGAGAGACTTGGGTGAGCTAGTGCATGAGTCACATAAGGTTGGTTTACAAGTGCAGCGGGTGATTAAGAAGGCAAATGGAATTATGTCCTTCATTGCTAGAGGGATGGAGTTTAAGACTAGGGAGGTTATGTTGCAATTGTATAGGGTGTTGGTGCGGCCACACCTGGAGTGTTGTGTTCAGTTTTGGTCTCCTTACTTGAGAAAGGATGTACTGGCGCTGGAGGGTGTGCAGAGGAGATTCACTAGGTTCATCCCAGAACTGAAGGGGTTGGATTATGAGGAGAGGTTGAGTAGACTGGGACTTACTCGTTGGAATTTAGAAGGATGAGGGGGGATCTTATCGAAACATATAAAATTATGAAGGGAATAGATAGGATAGATGCGGGCAGGTTGTTTCCACTGGCGGGTGACAGCAGAACTAGGGGACATAGCCTCAAAATAAGGAGAAGTAGATTTAGGACTGAGTTTAGGAGGAACTTCTTCACCCAAAGGGTTCTGAATCTATGGAATGCCTTGCCCAGTGAAGCAGTTGAGGCTCCTTCATTACATGTTTTTAAGGTAAAGATAGATAGTTTTTTGAAGAATAAAGGGATTAAGGGTTATGGTGTTCGGGCCGGAAAGTGCAGCTGAGTCCACAAAATATCAGCCATGATCTAATTGAATGACGGAGCAGGCTCGAGGGGCCAGATGGCCTACTCCTGCACCTAGTACTTATGTTCTTATGTTCTTATGTTCTTATTTGTGTATTAATTTTGTATTCATTTCTGACAAAGATTTAGCAACAAGGGATACGTTTTACACAGACATTTTGCATATGGTTTACATATTCAAGTGTCTCAGAATATTTTAGTCCGACATTTGGAAACTGTAAACTGAATTTGGCTGATAGGCGTATTACATTTAGATTGTTTTTGCGAGAAAGTTAGCAACAATGTGTAATTTCGACATAAAAGTCGTGTGTGTAGTATTCATATCCTTTTTTTTCTTTATAAATTTAGAGTACCCAATTTTTTTTTCCAATTAAGGGGCAATTTAGCATGGCCAATCCACCTAACCTGCACATCTTTTTTGGGTTGTGGGGGTGAAACCGACGCAGGCACGGGGAGAATGTGCAAACTCCACACGGACAGTGACCCAGGGCCGGGATTCGAACCCGGGTCCTCAGCGCCGTAGGCAGCAATGCTAACCACTGTGCCACCGTGCTGCCCTAGTATTCATATCCTTAATAGTCTCAGAGCATTGCTGTCTGATTCGTGAACATTTGCATTTTCGTAAGTTTGATAAAAGTGGTTTTATATATGTAACATTACCACTGGGCTGATAATTCTGACTGAAGCTTCACTTGCCTCCAGATATCATCAAAAATACAGACCTCGATGAACTGGTGTTTTGAATTGGGATGCATCCGATTCTACTATCAGCGTGCAACATGACAGGTTGATTGAGGATCAATTAAATGTTCAGATAATTTTGAGCAGAGTGGTAATGCGACTTTCTTGCCACTCTTTTACGGCCCCTCAGGTAATGCCGGCATGGGCAGCACGGTGGCGCAGTGGGTTAGCCCTGCAACCTTACGGCGCCTGGGTCCCAGTTTCGATCCCGGATCTTGGTCACTGTCCGTGTGGAGTTTGCGTATTCTCCCCGGGTTTCGCCCCCACAACCCAAAGATGAGCAGGCTAGGTGGATTGGCCATGCTAAATTGCCCCTTAACTGGAAAAAATGAATTCGGTACGCGAAATTTATATTTAAAATAAAATAAAAGGAAATGCAGGCATTTGAACTGTTTAGAGTTCATGGGGAATAGTTATTCAGTCGTATATCTGGAATTTCGCTGAGTTACGCATGAGTACGTGGTACGAACCATAGATGCAGAGACGTCTGGGAATATGTTCCGGCAGGGGCGTAACCGTCAAACCCGACATGCATTCAGGGGTGGTTCCAGCGAGCTGGAAGATCGCAACATTTGCATGATTATTCTAAACATTTATGCAACATCGAAACCCGAGAACTATATGGAACGGTACTTGGGAATACGATGTGGTGGCCATCACGGAAACCTGGATAGAAGTGGGGCAGACACGGTTGTTGGAGGTCCCTGGTTATAGATGTTTCAGTAAGATTAGGGAGGATGGTAAAAGAGGTGGGGGTGGCATTGGTAATTAGAGAGAGTGTAACAGCTGGAGAAAGGCAGTTCGAGGATGATCTGCCGACAAACGTAGTATGGGTAAAAGTCATTAATAGGAACCGAGAAGTCAGCATGTTGGGAGTTTTCTATAGGCCCCTGATGGCATCAGAGATGTGGGGGAACACATTGGGATACATATTTTGGAATGGTGCAGAGGTCACAGTAGTCATGGGTGACTTCAACTTCCCAAATATTGAGTGGAAACTCTTTAGATCAAATAGTTTGGATGGGGTGTAGTTTGTGCAGTCTGTCCAGGAAGCTTTTGTAACACACGATGTAGATTGTCCGACCAGAGGGAAGGCCATATTGGATTTGGTACTTGGTAATCAACCAGGCAAGTGATAGATTTGTTAGTGGGGGAGCATTTTGGAGATAGTGACCACACTTCTGTGACTTTCATCTCAGTAATGGAGAGGGATAGGTGCACGCAACAGGGCAAGGTACACAATTGGGGGAATGGTAAATACGATGCTGTCACACAAGAATTGAAATGCATAAGTTGGGAACGTACGCTGTCAGGGAAGGACGCAAGTGAAATGTGGAACTTGTTCAAGGAACAGGTACTACGTGTCCTTGATATATATGTCCCTGTCAGGCAGGGAAGAGATGGTCGATTGAGGGAACCATGGTTGACAAGTGAGGTTGGATGTCTTGTTAAGAGGAAGAAGGAGACTTCTGACAGGCTGAGGAAACAAGGTATAAACAGGGCGCTGGACGGATACAAGATAGCCAGGAGATAACTGAAGAATGGGATTAGGAGAGCTAATAGAGGTCATGAAAAATCTTTGACGGGTCAGATCAAGGAAAACCCCAAAGCCTTTTACACATATGTGAGAAATATGAGAATGACGAGAGCGAGTGTAGGTCCAATCAAGGACAGCAGCGGCAGATTGTGTATTGAGTCTGGAGAAATAGGAGATGTATTGAACGAGTACTTTTCTTCATTAGTTACAAATGAGATGAGCCATATTGTTGGAGAGGACAATGTGAAACAGACTGGTAGCTCGAGGAGACACATGTTAGGAAGGAAGATGTGTTGGGCATTTTGAACAACTTGAGCATCGACAAGGACCCCGAGCCTGACGGGATATATCCAAGGATTCTATGGGAAGCAAGAGATGAAATTGCAGAGCCGTTGTCAATTATCTTTTCGTCCTCACTGTCAACAGGAATGTTACCAATGGATTGTAGAGTGGTGAATATCATACCCCTCTTCAAAAAGGGGAATAGGGTAACCCTGGGAATTACAGGCCAGATAGTCTTACTTCGATGTTAGGCAAAATATTGGAAATGGTACTGAGGGATAGGATTTCATAGCATCTGGAAAGACGCTGCTTGATTAGGGATAGTCAGCGCTGATTTGTGAAGGGTAGATCTTGCCTTACAAGTCGTATTGAATTGTTTGAGGAGGTGACCGAGCATGTGGATGAAGCAAAAGCAGTGGTTGTGGTGTACATGGATTTTAGTAAGGCATTTGATAAGGTTCACCATGGTACTCTGATGCAGAACGAAAGGAGGCATGGGGCAGTGGGAAATTTGGACAGTTGGATAACGAACTGGCTCACTAATAGAAGTCAGAGAGTGGTGGTAGAGGGCAAATATTTAGCCTGGAACAAAGTTACAAGTGGCACAATGCAGGGATCAGTTCTGGGTCCTCTGCTGTTTGTGATTTTCATTAATGACTTGCATTCTGGAGTTGTAGGGTTGGTCTGTAAATTTGCAGACGATACGAAGATTGGTGGACTTGTGGATAGTGAGGAGGGCTGTTGTCGGCTGCAAAGATACATAGGTAGGATGCAGATATGAGCTGAGAAGTGGCTGATGGAGTTTAACCCTGAAAAGTGAGAGGTTGTCCATTTTGGAAGGACAAATGTGCATTTGGAATACAGGGTTAACGGTATGGTTCTTGGAAAAGTGGAGGCGCAGAGAGATCTTGGGGTATCTATCAATAGAACTTTGGAAGTTGCCACTCAAGTGGATAGAGCTGTGAAGAAGGCATATGGTGTGCTAGCGTTCATTAGCAGAGGGATTGAATTTAAGAGCAGTGACGTGATGATGCAACTATGCAAAACCTCCACATTTGGAGTATTGTGTGTAGTTGTGGTCGCCTCAATTTCGGAAGGATGTGGAAGATTTGGAATAGGTGCAAAGGAGATTGAACAGGATGTTGCCTGGAATGGAGAGTAGGTCTTCCGATCAATGGTTGAGGGTGCCAGGACCTTTCTCATTAGGACGGTGAAGGATGAGGGGCGTATTGACAGAGGTTTATAAGATGATCAGGGGTACAGATAGAATATACAGCCAGATACGTTTCCCCCGGGTGGTACATACCATTTGAAGGGGACATAAATTTAAGGTGAATGGTGGAAGATATAAGGAGAATGTCAGAGGTAGGTTCTTTACCCAGAGAGTAGAATGGGTACCATGGAATGTTCTGCCTGTGGAAGTAGTTGAGTTTGAAACATTAGGGTCCTTTTAGCGGCTATTGGATAGGTACATGGATTACAGAAGAATAATGGAATGTAGATTAATTTGTTCTTAATGTCAGCGCGGTACCATTGTGGATAGCACAATTGCTTCACATCTCCAGTGTCCCAGGTTCGATTCCGGCATGGGTCACTGTCTGTGCTGAGTCTGCACATCCTCCCCGTGTGTTCGTGGGTTTCATCCGCGTGCTCTGGTTTCCTCCCACAGTCCAAAGATGTGCAGGTTAGGTGGATTGGCCATGGTAAATTGCTCTTACTGTCCAAGATTTCCCTTAGTGTTTGGTGAGGATATTGTGGTTATGTGGATAGGGTGGAGGTGGTGACCTTGGGTAGGGTGCTCTTTCCAAGAGCGGGTGCAGACTTGATGGGCCGAATAGCTTCCTTCTGCACTGTAATTTCTATGATAATCTATGATTAATCTAGGACAAGCTTGCAGCACAACTTCGTAAGTCAAAGGGCCTGTTCTGTGTTGTATTTTTCCATGTTCTATGTTCTACATTCCAGGTGGTTAAGATTTTGATTTGGAGACTCTCGAAACGATAACTCAATAAAAGGGACGTGAACGAAGACATTTTCATCAGTGAACGGTCGCATCTATTTTTTAAAGCAAATGTTCAGGAAATAAATTCTTGCACTGTTCAATGAAGTAACCGAGCAGTTTTGTGACGGAAAAAAACTCATCATGAACCAATCTTCAGGTTTCCTTGTCGTGGGCCCAGGTGTCTCTTCGGAGGTGCTGACCATAGTCCATTTTAAGGTGGAGATGCTGCAATTGCGTTCTGCGGCTCTGGCCTATTGATTGCCGCCAATTCAAGATATCTTTCTTGATCGTCATTTTAAGTGTGTTTCCTTCTCTGTCGCTCATTCCTGTGGTCGATCTATGATGTCCACTCCAATTTTCGTGAGATACGCAATTGCTCAACAGGACTCAAATACTCCATGAATATTCTCGCATCTGGTGCTATATATTGCATGCCAGGTAATCACTGTCATCTAATATATGGTGTATTCTCCAATACAAAATGCGTCAAGCATCCAATTATCAAATGTCGTATTACACCTTTGTATCAGTAATGTAAAGATTGAATCCCAAAACCTTCCCATCTGTTACTTACGGAGGACAACAAAGAAGACAACAAACCGTACAGTGGGGCTAGCTTACAGCAGAGGGGCATAAAACGTTTATATGTATGAACATGTAATTCCACTGGTGTTCTATGAAATGTTATCGACAGCATTGCAGAATCATCAGTCGATCAAATAAATGTCGAGGTGATAATGAGTAGAAATCTAACAGCGTAGAAATTGAAATTGAATGGCACGGTAGTGTCTGTGTAGTCAGCAGTAACGCTCTTCCTGCATGGCCTGACGAATTGGATCCTGTCGGAATCGTGAGACAAAATAATTAAATGCCTCATGTTCCAATATTCTCCAAAATCTCTAATTATCTACGTTCAACAATGTCGAATTTCTTTCTATTTTCTCTTCACATACAGAGAAAATAAAACAAGATCTAAGAGGTAAACATGCGGAAATGCAGAACGGAATTTGTCGAATCTAAAGTTTATTGATATTGCCTGTTGAGAGCTGATTTCTCATTTCTGATGTCTAGTAGTTCAGCATGACCAATACACTGTTGATGATGTTTTCATTTTCTAGCATTACCAACAGTAGCACCCATCAGAGTAAGAGCTGGCATGACCAAGGATCCATTTTGCCGATAGAATTACTGCAGCCCAAAGAACAAAATATGTAAATTTTATTCAGGTAGCATAATAATCCATCGAAGGAAATCCCAAATTACCTTTTCAAACATTGTTAAGTTTGATACAGAGAAGCATTTATATCACGACTAAATGTGCCAAATAAACATTCAGTACGGTCAAACTGCTCTCGATAAGATGATGAGTACATGGCATTTGCTGTCCTGATTAAAACCGACAATTTACTCAGTTAACTCAGTGTTAACTCAGCAATTCAACGTCCAAGTATGCTAACGTTATGCCGACCTGAGAACACAGCTAACTTGTATTAATTAAACATGGCCTTCTGACATGCATTTCACTTCTCCATATAAGATTTGTCGAACGCAATATATGACTTAAATACAGACCGAGTACATACAGCCTGCCAAAGACAAGCCCTGGTTACTTTTCTCAATAGAATACAAAAATGTGGCGAGCGAGGTAACAAAGTGTAAAATTTAGAAAAATAACGTTTGTTTCCTGAAATTATCATTTACTATGTTTATTGCTTGCACATGCACGCTTGGTGCAGAAAAAGCAATACGAGGAGTACTTATACATACAATTACACAATTCACCAGTTCGTGACAGTTGAATGGTTAAATTGTGTTCGGGCATTTATTTAACTCTAACGTACAACTACATGGTCATTGTCGAAATGGTTTTGCCCCTTCTCAGAAGATTTGAGAAAATAAACTCTGCTTTGAAACTGGATTTTGAACGGTATTATTATGTGTTATTTTCACGTGTACCGAGATACAGTGAAAAGTATTGTTCTGCGTACAGTCCGAACACGTCGCTCCATGCATGAAAATCCACGGTACAAACGATAAATAGACAATGTAAATACATAGATATCGACACCAAGTGAAGCTTACCGCGTTCGGTGCTACAACATTAAACGTGTGCCGAGTTGCACTGAAACCTACTTTTCTGCGGGCAGCTCAACAGATCATTAAGTAATGAAGAAAAAAGAAAATTAAATACAAAACCATAATAGGGCGACACAAGGTATACAATGCAGTGCATAACACAGGCATCGGGTGGATCACACAGGGCTATACACAGAGGGTCCTTTAACAGTCGTGTAACAACGGGGAAGAAGCTGTATATGAGTCTATTCGTGCGTGCTGTCAGACTTTTGTATTTCCTGCTCGATGGAAGAAGTTTGAAGAATGAATGAGCCGGGTAGGAGAGGTTTTTCATTATGCTGCATAGGTTTGCATAGGCAGCGGGCCGTGTAAATGGAGTCAATGGATGGAACACAGGTTTGTGTGATGAACGGGCTGTGTTTACGACTTGCCAAGGTTTCTTGCGGTCTTGGGCCGAGCTGTTGCCGTACCAGGCAGTGATGCAGCCAGATTGGATGTTTTCTATTATTCATCTGTACACGTTGGTGAGAGTTAATGCTTACATGCCGAATGTCCTTCGTTTCCTGAGGAAGTAGAGGCGCTGTTGTGCTGTCGTGGTGGTAGCGATAAGGGGGCGGACAAGAAGAGATGCTTACAGAGATCAGTTAAGTACATAAGAGGATAATTCGATGATAGAAGACTGTCACCCATTGTCATGCGAAGCTCTACACCGCTGAGGCACGGTGTTTTGAATTCATTCACAGTTATCTATTTGCGGAGATACTTTCTGAAAAAACTCAAGAAACACGGATTAATAAGTGAAAAGATGCAATCCAAAGCACTGCATGGTGCTGAATAATTGCTGGAACACGTATTGATTAATCATCAGGTAGCATGGACTTCCACAGGTAAGTGGATGTTTCGTTGTGTGCCTGACTAAATAAACGCATACGGCACAATTACAGGAATATTTCGCCATGCATGGAATTCACAACTGTAAAACTAAGCGATGCAACGCTACGTGTGTTCATTCAAACAAGGATAATAACTTTGGACGATGTTACGTTGAATGGGAGCATATGAACATGTAGATTTAGAAATAGGATTCAAACAGACTTTTCATCCTGTTACTCCAACTAATGAGACCGTGCCTAATTTGTTAAATAACTTAATGTACCCGCGTTTAACCAACTAAATTCAATATTGTGCCTCGCAAAAATGCAGCTCGACTAATACCTTAACATTTTATGTAGCAGTGATTAATGATAGAATATAAGTTACCTTAACCTGAAACATGTATGGGGTAAATTTATATTTTCAAAGTTTGATATCTAAAAATTAACGCTCAGGAATCGATTTCCAGAGCTGGAACACACTTGGATTTATCTGTTCACTATGGGATTTGGGAGTGGCTGACTGGGCCAACGCTGTATGGAATTCCTATTTCCCCTTGACTGAGAGGTTGTCAAGGTTTTTTCAGTGGTCACATCAGGACCTACCAACTTTTGGAAGTCACAACTGGGCCATACTTGGCAAGGATTATAACGTTTCTCCCCTAAAGGTGTTGAGTGAAAGGGATATAATTTTATGGAATCCACCTTGGATTCATTACAAAACGCATTTGCAGCTGTGGATAGCTATTGTTCGAACAATAAGAAAAATGTGCAATGCTGCGTTGCAATTCAACTTGGTGGACAGACATACTGGCGCATCAGAAAACGATTTCATGTACTTAAAATGCAAATAGCACATCCACTGAGGTCATATACCGTCTGGCTTAAACATGTGAATTAAATGCTGGGAGTTGGAGCTACAACAGGCCATGATATTTACACTTCCTGAAGGATGGACTCTGGATTTGGCGACATAGAATACGTTCACATGTTTTTGGAGAGCGAATGAATGAACATTAGATGCAGGTAAAATTGCATTTGTTCCAATGCTCAAAGGTTTACTTCCCATTTCTACCATGAAACAACATAGACGGCATGATCTCTGATCAGATTGCAAATATAACTATGTGTTCGCTGATATTGTATATATATTGGAGATGCAGAAGCAGATTTGAAATGCCTGCCTCTACGTTTCGGAACAATATCCCCCAATAACTTGCATTTTCGTTGACGGTAGCTTGCGTCAAGCAATTATTTTCCCACTTTTATATTGATACTGTTTTCAAACTGAGTTCTTGGATTTCAATTTCCGTTCTGCAACATGAATTCCGTTACAAATGCGTCCTTCCTTTGTTCTAAACAGGACTCCGACAACCACTCCACGACGGATTTGACAGGGTTATGATTTGTCTCAATCAGACCGATTACAATTTTGATTGTAATGCTAATAAAGGCAATGTAAATGCGTGCACTTTATTTACAGTTTCATGGCATTTAAATAATCGACGTTCTTGGAATTCTGCCTACATTTCTAACTTCACTGCTTACAGAAGTTCACACTTAAGGAAATATTCCTTCAGTCTTCGGACCATTTACCGGATTTAGCGCACAGCCACCAACTGCCCAGCCCCACTTGCCTGAACTCAGATATTTTCCATTTGTTTTGGCTATTTATTTAAGAAATGATGTGATGTATTCATCGCATCCCTACAGTTGAAAAGGAGGCCTTTCGAAACTGTCGACTTGCACCGAAACTGTTAAAGAAAACCTTACGTCGTCTCATTACACCTCCAGACCCCTAGAAACGCAATAATCTAATGGGAAATATACCATGGCCAACATATCAAACCTGTACATGTTTTACATTTGGGAGGAATGCGCAGCTCATGGAGTAAACCGACGCATGCACGGAGAAACGTGCAAATTCCACGCAGCTACACAAGGCAGACATTGGACCGCGGAGCTGTGGGGCAATAATGCCAAAAACTGTTCCGCCGTGCCTTGATATGTGAGTGATTGAAAAGGATTATAATTGTTCATATTGTAGAAAATCAGTAACAGACAAGACAACTTGTCAGGGTTACCAGCGGCATTCAACTGTGTCGGACAAAGGCACAACACTTTAATGAAATCACAGGATACCTGCCGAACTTCATCTTACAACCTAAACTACTATTTTTTTTCCCAGTGCTCTTTTTAAAATGTTAGGGTCCATGGTGAAGACAAAGTACGGCTACAATTCTTTTGTCCCTCATTACATTCTATCATGTCAATCCACAATATACAATGCGGCAAAAGTTGCACTAATATTGTGTTCTGTGGCAATAATCTGTTTGTTGCTTTATCCATCAGTGTCCTTTATTCTGGATCATTATCTCTGAAGGAGCCATAACATACACAATAATTGAACGGTTGTTACAATTTGACGCAATAGAATTTAACTGCCGTGCAGTGGCTTAAAGATAAGAATCACTTCACTAAATTGGTCACCATCCAAAAGCAGTTGCAACATGAATTTTGACACATATACTTTGTAGGATACATGACCAAAACGAGAAGCAGATGTTGAACTTTAGAACCAAAATTGTTCGAAAGAATTCCATTGAAATCTTCAAACAAAGTGCTTCATTGAATGGATTTTCAAAGAAGCAGAATAAATTCTTAGAAACACAAAAAAATGTGGAAAATATTAGTGGCTTGATCATAACATCTTCTCATAGCACGTGGATTAAATTGATTGTTTTCACATCGAACGACATTGGAACTTGCAAAAGTATTGATTACATGTGCCAATGAAAGAAGTAATAGAAGTAGTTCATTATTTAACTCATCAATTGATTGATTAACCGAGAGGAAGAAGCAAAAGAAGATGCACCATAGTTGATTGATAGTGAGGGAATAACATAAAAGACATTGAAAGTGGTAGTGAGTACATGCGTTTGGTAGAGTGGAAGTGAGTGTGTGAATAGTTGCGAATGTTAGCGAGTGAATACATAAGTTACTAATTCGGAGTCGCTGTGAATGAGTGAGGGAAGGAATGAGTGATGGGGAAAATTATGAAGAAAGCATGTGCGTGTATCTGATTTCAAGGCGTGACTATGTGCATTTGTGCGTGAATGGTGAGGCACAATGCATTGGATAATTGCACTTGTGATAGGTTGCCATTTAGTCAGTGCAAACATTCGATGATATGTAATTAACTTGAAATCAAATGGAATCTAGATCATGCGGACCGGCATTTCCATTCTCATGATACTCGTACAGTCCCGTCATCACGACTTCCCTCCACACCACCCAACAGGATGCAGAGCCGCAACGAAAAAATGCATTATTGCTGATTGTTCCATATAAAAGGCACAGACTCGTTCTTTGTAATTGTGGCCTAGCGAATCGAACCCTGATGATTTTACAAAATGCATCTATTCCTCGAGAAATGTATTCTACATATGTTGTCAATAAAAAACAATATTCAAGGCCTTTAATCCGTGGATTATAAGGTCATCCACGCCTTTACCACTCATCAGAGCTCCGGGAAAATCAAATTAATGCATCACTCCACAAACTGATTAAGTCAGAATTTCTCAGGCAGGATCATAAACGTTGACCCTGCTTACAAAGTCTTATTAAGGATAAGAGGGCTTCCGGTCAGCAAGCGGAGCGGTCGCAAGGTGAGGGGCTCCCATAGCGGTGGAGAACAGGGAAGGGAAGGGAAAGGACGCGCACACACCCCCCCCCCCAAACAAACCGGTCATCGAAGGATCCTCGGCAGCGGCGGCAGCAGCAGGAGAGGCCCAAGCGGCGGCGGCGGCGGCAGCAGCAGCAGGAGAGGCCCAGGCGGCGGCGGCGGCAGCAGCAGCAGGAGAGGCCCAAGCGGCGGCGGCGGCGGCAGCAGCAGCAGGAGAGGCCCAAGCGGCGGCAGAGCGGAGCGGCATCTACATCCCCCCCCCCAAGGAGCGGAACGGAGCGGCGTCCATACCCCCCTCCCCAAGGGCCTGAACGGAGCGAATCCATACCCCCCCCCCCAAGGGCCGGAGCGGCGTCCATGTTAGGATAGTGGGCCTGCCAGAGGGGACCGAGGGTAGAAACCCCACAAAATACGTGGCTGCAATGCTGGGCAACTTAGTGGGCAGGAAAGCTTTCCCCACCCCACCGGATCTGGACAGAGCACATCGGTCGCTGCGCCTGAAGCCCAAGGAAGGGGATCAACCGAGAGCAGTCATAGCCAAACTGCACTGGTACCGGGATAGGGAGGCAATCCTGCGCTGGGCCAAGGAAAATAGAGCCAGCAAATGGGACGGGCACACCATCCGAATATATGAAGACCTTGGAGTGGATATATCTAAGAAACGGGCTGAGTTTAACAGAGCGAAAGCGGCTCTCTACAGGAACAAAGTGCGTTTTGGTATGCTGTACCCAGCGAAGCTCTGGGTCACATACCAAAACAAGGAATATTTCTTTACAGCCCCTGCTGAGGCGAATAGATTCGTCGAGGAGCACGGGCTGGAAGAACAGCAGGGGGGGGGGTAGGGACGAGGGGCCCCTGGCAAGGAGCAACGACACGCCAATGGGTAGGATGGGGGAAGAGCAGGCAGAAAACCGTAGAGGCAGGTAGAGGGGAAGCGAGACAACAACCTCCGAGAGGGGAGCCACCGTAATAGCAGGAAAGCTAGCGCCGGGGGCACGCAACAAAGCAGGGCCGCTGAGCACCCCCAACAGGGGGAAGGCGCCAGGCAGGGGAGGGGGGAGATCACCCACCAAAGTCGGGAGAGCAAACGGGGACAAGAATAGGCTATAGAGGAGCAAAGGAGGGGTATACAGGGGAGGAGGGTAGAGGGAGAGACCAGGGGGGGGGGGCACACAGGGAGGGGAATAGTAGGGTCAAAGGGACAAACGAGGCCAGAAAAGGAACAGGGCTACAAAGTACCACAACCAAGGGCTCGGAACAAGGAACCGCTGCAAGCACCCACCCAGTACGGTCTGTGGGCAAAGGGGCCCGCCAGAGTGCAGGGGACTACCCGCGTCACGGACACACAGTGGACGGCCATGGCGGGTGCCCCCAAGACAAGGGGAAACCCCGGAGCGCAGAGACCCGAACGCATGGGGAGAGCAGTGGTAGCGGCCATCCTGGACGGCCCCCTAACAAAGGGAAACCCCGGAGGGCAGGGGCTCGTCCACCAGACAAACATGGTTAATCCCACAGGAACGAGGGGGCAGAAGCCCCCCACCAGGATAATCACCTGGAACGTAAGGGGACTTAACGACCCAGTGAAGAGATCCAGAGTCCTCACCCACCTCAGAAATATGAGGGCCGACATAATCTTCCTCCAAGAGACGCATCTGAGGGAGCAGGACCAACTGCGGGTAAGAAAGGGCTGGATGGGACAAACCTACCATTCCTGCTATGGGACAAGGGCCAGGGGGGTGGCGATACTGATCGGCAAGAGGACAATGTTTAGGGCGACAAAGACGGTTACAGACCCAGGGGGGCGATATGTCATGGTCAGCGGGGCCCTGGATGGGGCGCCGGTAGTCCTAGTCAACGTGTACGCGCCCAACTGGGACAACACGAGCTTCATCCAAAAGACCATGGCAGAAATCCCGGACATAGCGACGCATCGACTAATCATGGGGGGGGGGGGGACTTCAACTGTGTACAGGACCCAAAGACGGACAGATCAAACCCCAAAACGGGGAAAACCTCAAACATGGCAAGGGAACTCGGTCACTTTATGGAGCAGATGGGAGCTGTGGACCCCTGGAGGTTCGCCCACCCGGGGGAGAAAGAATTTTCCTTCTTCTCCCCAGTACAAAACGTGTTCACCAGAATTGACTTCTTTGTGGTGGGGAAAACGGTGCTTCCAGGGATAGACAAGGTGAAATACTCCGCAATTGTGATATCAGACCACGCCCCACACTACATGGACGTGCGGCTGGAGACGGGAAGGGCCCAGCGCCCCACATGGAGGTTGGACGGTGCCTTACTAGCTGACAAGGCCTTCAGCGAAAGGATAGCGCGGGCCATAGCGGAGTACACGGAGAACAACCAAAACGGGGAGGTATCATCCTCCACGTTCTGGGAAGCGCTTAAGGCCGTACTAAGAGGGGAAATCATTGCCTTCAAAGCACAAAGAGATAGGGAGGAAAGGGTGGCTGGGCAGAAGCTGGTCGACTCCATACTGGAGGTAGACCGTAAATACTCCAAGGCCCCGACCGTAGAGCTCCTGGTGGAGAGAAAAGAACTACAAAGGAACTTTGACCTGCTCTCCACCAGGAAAGCAGTGCACCAACTCCGCCAGGCATGCGGGACCCTGGACGAACACGGAGACAAAGCCAGCCGCCTGTTGGCACACCAGCTAAGAAAGCAGGCAGCCACCAGAGAAATTGGGCAAATCAGGGGTACCAGAGGCATGTTGGAAACAGAACCAGAGAGGATTAACAAAACCTTCAAGGCCTTCTACCAAGAGCTGTACACCTCAGAGCCCCCAACGGGGAAGGCTGGGATGAACCGGTTCCTTGATGGACTGGTCATACCAGTCGTGGGAGAGGGCAGGAAACGGGACCTGGAAGCACCACTAGCACTGGGAGAGATCATGGACAGTATCAGCTCCATGCAGACGGGGAAGGCGCCGGGACCGGACGGATTCCCGGCGGACTTCTACAAAAAATTTGCGACAGCGCTGGCCCCGCACCTGCGGGAGATGTTCACAGACTCGCTAGCTAGGGGCACACTGCCACCCACGTTAGCACAGGCCTCAATCTCGCTGATACCTAAGAAAGACAAAGACCCAACGGAATGTTGGTCATACAGACCCATATCTCTGCTGAACGCAGACGCCAAAATACTGGCCAAAATCCTAGCCAAAAGGCTAGAAGACTGTGTACCTGAGGTGGTCACAGAGGACCAGACGGGCTTCGTCAAAGGTAGACAGCTCACCTCAAACATCAGGCGCCTGCTGAACGTGATAATGACCCCCTCCGGGGAGAGAACACAAGAGGTGATCGTCTCCCTGGACGCAGAAAAGGCCTTCGACAGAGTCGAATGGAAATACCTCATAGAGGTACTGGAGCGGTTCGGGCTTGAAACAGGGTTCACCGGGCGGGTAAAACTCCTATATAACGCCCCCATGGCGAGTGTACGGACCAACAATACCAACTCCCAATACTTCCAGCTGCACAGGGGCACCAGACAAGGATGCCCACTGTCCCCACTGCTGTTCGCACTAGCAATCGAACCGCTAGCAATTGCGCTCAGGGCAGCAAAAAATTGGAGGGGGATCCGAAGGGGAGGCAGAGAGCACAGAGTCTCACTCTATGCAGACGATCTGCTCCTCTACATCTCGGACCCACAAAGCAGCATGGACGGAATCATCGCGCTCCTGAAAGAGTTTGGAGCCTTCTCGGGCTACAAACTCAACATGAGCAAAAGCGAGATCTTCCCAGTATACCAGCAAGGGGGGGGGGGAGCAGCACTAAAGGGGCTGCCGTTCAAACAAGCCCGACATAAATTCCGCTACCTGGGGATCCAAATAGCCCATGACTGGAAAGGGATCCACAAATGGAACCTCACCAGCCTGGCGGAGGAAGTAAAAAAGGACCTGCAAAGATGGAACACACTCCCACTCTCCCTCGCAGGAAGAGTCCAGACGATCAAAATGAACGTATTGCCCAGGTTCCTCTTCCTGTTTAGATCCATTCCGATCTACATCCCCAAGGCCTTCTTCATAGCGCTGGACAAACTTATCATGGCGTTCGTATGGGGGGGGGGGGGGGGTAAAAATGCTAGGATCCCAAAGAATGTCCTACAGAAAACAAAATCCAGGGGGGGGCTAGCCCTCCCGAATCTACAATTCTACCACTGGGCGGCAACAGCCGAGCGAGTAAGGGGATGGATCCAGGAGCCAGAAGCCGAGTGGGTGCGTGCGGAGGAGGCCTCCTGCATGGGGACATCCCTCCGGGCCCTCGCCACGGCAGCAGTCCCATCCCCACCCAAAAAACACTCCAGCAGCCCAGTGGTGACAGCCACCCTCCAATCCTGGAACCAACTGCGGCAGCAATTTGGCCTGAACAAAATGTCGGACAAGGCTCCCATCTGCAACAACCATAGGTTCAAACCAGCACTGACTGATGCCACCTTCAAAAGGTGGAGACAGGACGGGGGGGACACTGACAGTCAGGGACCTATTCACGGATGATAGGATCGCAACACTGGACGAACTGACAGAGAAATTTCAGCTAGCTGGGGGGAGCGAGTGACGGTACCTGCAGCTCAAAAACTCCCTACGAAAGGAGACAAGGACGTACCCACAACCGCCACGACATACACTACTGGAAGACCTACTGGACGTAAGTATCCTAGAGAAAGGGAACTGTAGTGACATGTATGGCCGACTGGTAGATAGGGACGACACCGTACTGGTCGCAACAAGAAGGAAATGGGAGGACGACCTGGGGATGGAGATAGGGTGGGGACTCTGGAGCGAAGCACTGCATAGGGTCAACTCCACCTCCACGTGCGCAAGGCTCAGCCTGACGCAACTAAAAGTGGTACATAGAGCCCACTTAACGAGTAACCGTATGAGTGGGTTCTTCCCGGAGGTGGAGGATAGATGAGAACGGTGCCAAATAGGCCCGGCCAACCACGCCCACATGTTCTGGTCTTGCCCCAGACTTGTGGAGTACTGGACAGCCTTCTTCTAGGCTATGTCCAAAGTGGTGGGGTTGAGGGTGGAGCCATGCCTGATAGTGGCGGTCTTCGGGGTTTTAGACCAGCCAGATCTATTCCTGGGGAGGAGGGCGGACGCCCTTGCCTTTGCCTCCCTGATCGCCCGCCGTAGAATCCTGTTTGGCTGGCGGTCAGCAGCACCGCCCAGAGCTGCAGACTGGCTGTCCGACCTCTCGGATTCTCTCCAAATGGAGAAAATCAAATTCGCCATCCGAGGGTCGGACGACGGCTTCCACAGAACGTGGGAGCCATTCATGCAATTGTTCCGGGACCTGTTTGTGGCCAACGTACAAGAGGAAGAATAGTCGGGGGAAGGTAGCAGGCGGGGAGGGGGGGGGTGGGGCTACGGGCTCGTTACGGGGGTTTGATTGTTAGCTGAGGCCCAAAACCAAACTAAATAAATGCCAATAAACATGTTGGGGAATGTAAAATATGTATCTCGGCGAAAAGGGGGAGGCCACAGTTATTACTACGAAGATGCTCACCTGTAAATATATATGTTAATTTTTGCGTGTTCTTTTTTTTCTCTCTCTAACAATTTGTAATTTGTTCAATATAAAACATGAAAACTGCATAAAAAAACAAAGTCTTATTAATGAGGGAATAAATGTTAATTTTGATGTGGGTCTAAATTGAAGCGGGGAAAATGCATTGCTTTTGCTGGAAAGGTTTGCGCATTGTTTTGAGAGGTACGGGAGTGGATTATGCGATGTTGCAGAGAACAGTGGAAGATAAACAATAATATCGCTTTCAGTATTTTGAGGAAAAGGTCATTGCTTTTGGCGTTCATGTCTTAATATTGCATTCCCAGGGGAAGCATGGGGGCGCAGAGTTAGGATTGCTGCCTCACGGCGCTGAGGTCCCAGATTCGATCCCAGCTCCGGGTCACTGTCCGTGTGGAGATTGCACATTCTCCCCGCGTGTTCGTGAGTTTCGCCCAACAGGTAAACATGTGCAGAGTAGGTTGATTGTACACGCTGAATTGCCCCTTAGTTGAAACAATGAGTTGGGTACTCCAAATTGATTTGAAAAAAAATATAGCTTTCCCAGTCCTTTTGCGAGTATTCTCATTCAGTAGCTTCAGGAAACTGAGATGCCAGAGAGGGACTTTAGTGCGATAGTAGTGACGAGAAAACATTAGAATAGATCATTGTTTGCGCTGGAAGGAGCCTTGAAACGAAACGAGATGTTCCAGCAATGGTGGCGGGTGCTGGGGACGAAATTCACAAGTAGGAGATCAAAGCTTCAGTGCCCCCATCTCTAATGTGAGTGCAATACTAGAATATAGATGCCATGCATCCTCACTAGCAGGGTGCAGCCACAGAAAATTATTTAGATTCATTATATTTTAACAGGCGGTGATGTCGGTGAGTCTTGCTGGATGTTGATCTTGATGTCCAAGTCAGATCCCGGGGATTCAAAATGTACTGTGGCAGATGGTCAAATACGAACAAAAGCTCTGAAATTTTAAATCGAATTTTAACTTTGAAATTATTGATGATTTTAAATTATGGGACGTTTGGAGCACCATTTTTAGTATTGCATGAGCGCTAGTTTGACAATGCATATTCATTTTTTTTTTAAATGGATTGTGGATGGGATTTGTGAATGGGTTGGCATGAGTGTGGGCGTTCTACCAATTTTAATGTGCAATTAAGGATCTGGAACAGGTCAGTTGGAAGCCACAGCTTGCAGGAAACACGCACAAGTGTAGTTTACTGGAATTGTGTGAGAGCGTGTGTGGAATTTTAGCATTAATTTTTCGAAATCGAGAGTATGCTCAATGACAGAGCGAGCAGATTGTGAAGCCAACAGGATACACTGAGGTGGTATTACTGATAATGACCAAAACGTAATTTTTGCCACATTCTATGCGGACAATGCAACCCATTTCAAGACTGAATTGAAAATATCATATGAGAAGTGACAAAAAAACGCAATTCACCAAACAAAAGGAAAAAAGAGCCTGGCACATGACATAATGGGGAAGCCAAAGTCCAGCTATGTGCATAATACATCGTAAAACGATGATATAAGTAGGAATATGGCAGATCAGGAGAGAAGAAGAAGCTTAAAGTGGAGGCTGGTGACTCACCTGAGGAACCAAAGTAATGATTGGCATTACATTACCAAGGAATGTAATGCGTAACTCTGAATTATGAAAGGTTATCATCGTTGTGTCCCTGCTCCAGGTGAATGCATCTCCGGGTTACTCCAAGAATGCACAAACCGTAATCTCCAACTAGTTTAACCGGTGATAATTCGGTGTTAATACGCCTGGAAGTTGAAAACTTAGTTTGATTGCATTGGTACATATTCGAAATTGTAATTAAATCGAAACCAAATGGAAAATGTCGCATAATTTGTATATTGTTTCGGAAATAATTGCTCTAAAAAGCGAACATATAACATATCTTGCTTTACTATTGCTGTAAAGTTATCTATAGGGTGAAATCATGGCAGGAAAAATACCTTACACGTGTCATGCTACTCCTGTGAGATGTCTGTGTGGCGTTTGCACTTTTTCCCGATGTCTGCCCGGGATACCTCCGGGTGTTCCGGTTTCCTCCCACAGTCTCAATATGTGAAGATTAGGTGAATTGGCTGTGCTAAATTGCCCCTTAGTATCCAGTTTCTGACCAAAGAGGAGATCAACGCAATAGTAAGGGATTACATTAGCCTGGGGGATCTGTATGGGTGGAGCAGCGGGACACCAAAGGACAAAACACTTTACTAGCGATTGTGTGAAGACTGTAGTAGTTCCGAGATTGCATATGGCATGAAACAGGAAATTAGAGATGCATGCAGTGACAGCCAAGCTGTAATTATGGGTGATTTTAATCTGCACAGTGAATGGCGAATCAAACTGGTAGCAATGTGATAGGCAATGATTCCATAAATGTATAAGGGATGAGTTTCTGACCAATATATCGAGGAACCAACTAGGGAGCCCGGCCATCGTAGGCTGGGTACAGGCAACGAGAGAGGTTGAATTAGCAACGTTATGGAGTGAGATCCTGTAGGGAAGAATGACCATAATACGTTTGACATCTTCATCTAGATGGAGAGTGACACAGTGAAGTCTGAGACCAGGCCCCTTGATTTAAATATGCTAATTTTGATCATGTGAGACGTGCATTGTCTCGGATCAGCTGCCAAGGGATACTTGGATTGGATTTTTTTTATTTTCACGTGTACCGAGATACAGTGAAAATTATTGTTCTGCGTGAAGTCCAGATAGTTCATTCCATATAAGAAAAAACAACATTGTACAAACATAAATACGCAATGTAAATACATAGACACAATTATCGTGGGCAGCGTAGTAATGCTACTAGAGTGCAGTACTACTCAATATAGAAGATATGTTGAAGAGATCAGACCATCCCATAAGAGGGTCGTTCTGTCGTCGTATTACAGCAGAGGGGGGATGGGTGGGGGGTGGGAAGAAGATGTTTTAAACATCTGTCAATGCATGTTCTCAGACTTTTCCATTTCCTGCCCGATGGAAGATGTTCGAAGAGTGAAGAAGCCGGGCGGGAGGGTCATTGGATAATACTGCCCGCATTGGCAAGGCAGCGGGAAGTGCAAACAGAGGGAATGAACGGGAAATGGGTTCGCGAGATGGACTGGGCTGTGTTAACGACTCTCTGTAGCTTATTATGGTCTTGGTGCGAGCAGTTTCCATACCAGGCTGTGATGCAGACAGATCATAATGAAATGAAAATTAAAATCGCTTATTGTCACGGGTAGGCTTCAATTAAGTTATGGTGAAAAGCCCCTAATCGCCACATTCCGGCGCCTGTCTGGGGAAGCTAGTACGGAATCGAACCGTGCTACTGGCCTGCTTGATCTGCTTTGAAAGCCAGCGATTTAGCCGAGTAAGCTAAACCAGCTCTTCGTTCAACAGTTTGACGTTAACAGGTTGACGATGGAAATGCAATGGAAAAGTACATATCCACAATCTTCAACAATTATACATCCCTGTCGGGCATAAGAATTATACCGGAAATGGAGTTAACCTATGGCTAACGAGGGGAATAGGGGATATTGTTAAAGCCAAACAGGAGCCACATAACTTGGCTCCAAAAAGCAACACAGCTGAGCAGTAGGAGATACGTAATGTTCAGCAGAGGAGGATGAACGATTGAATTCGGCAGAGGAAAATAGAGTACGAAATAAAGCTTGCAGAAAATATTAAAACTGATGAAAAACTTCCATCGATGTGTGAAGGGAAAATGAATGGTGAAGTCATATTTAGGACACTTAAAGTTAGAAACAGTTGAATTCATAATGACAAGCAAGGGCATGGCAGACCAGTTGAATAATTACTTTTGATCTGTCTGCATTAAGGGGCAACACATAACCTTCAATAAATACGAGGGGACAGAGGGTCAAGCACGAAGAAGGAACTGATTGATATAATTATTAGTGAGGAAATTGCATTGGGGACATTTAGGGATTAAAACCGAATACGTCTAAAGGGCCTGATGCTCTGCATCCCAGAATGCTTAAGGAAATTGACCTAGTCATACTGGATGAATTGGAGATAATTGTCTAGAATTCTATAGACTCTGGAAGAGTGGCCATGGAATGGAAATTAGCTCATGAAAGCCTACGTTTTTAAAAAGGAGGGATGAGAAACAGAGGGTTAGCCTGAGATCGGTGGTGGGGAAATGCTGGGTTCAATTATCTAGGATGAAATATCTGAGCATTTGGAAGGTGGGGACTCGATCGGTCAAAGACAGCATGGGATTATTCAAGGAAAATCATGCTGGACAACACTTCTGGAAATATTTGAGGATGTGACAAGTTGAGAGGAAAAGAGTGAACCAGTGGTTACTGTGTCTCTGCATCCCAGCGGAGCACTCGGTTGGTCTTGAGCCCTCTTTCCTTTAGGGAAGCTTACGAATCCCAGATTCTGCTGCCTCGAGCTGTTCTCCAAGTCCTCAAGCTTTGCTCGGAATCCTCTGCTGACCTTCAGCCCAATTTGCAGTTGATCCAACTTCGAGGAGAGCTGGTCGCGGTACCTCGAGACCGCCTCCTCAACGTCCTTCATCATCTCACCCGGCTCTCTCATCTCGGTCGATGTCTTTGCCACAGCTACCGTCAGCTGAGAGATTGCCTCCTCCACCAATGATTTCAGTGCGACCGCTATCTCATTCCTCAAGGCCTCCATCTGCCTCGTAAATTGCTTTTCAAGCTCCACAGTCATCACCTCAGTCATCTGTTCCACCGGAAGCATTGCGGCCCCACCATGCGGTCCGGCATCTGCCATCTCGTCAGCGCTTTTGCTGGTCCTCACATTCGATGACAAACCCACGTTTCCTCCCTTCTTCGCAGCTGTTTTTCGCATCCTTTAATGACTTATTATTTTGCATTTCCTTTCTTCAATGTAAAACAAAATTCTATCAAAAAATGTCCCCAGGGACCAGACTTCTGAAAAAGAATTTTGAACGGGAGCCAAATCTCCACAATATTGTACCCTGCTTTCCTGGCTGCCGCCTTTACAGCCTGGTCTTTAATTCAGCTCCGCCCACGCTGCTCCAAGTGCAGCACGCCTCGGCCCGACGCCTCAGATTCGCCCGGCTGACACTTGTGCGGGGTTCCTCGACGGTTCTAAAACAGGCCCGTCTTGGCACCCGGGACGGCCCCAAAGGACGATGAAGATATGGGGGAGAGCGGAAAGATGAAGAAACCCCGAGAGCGCCCTAAAAAGCGGACATCGGCGTGTGCTCCTCTCGAAGCGGCCGAGCCGCTCGCGAGCGCCACCACAAGTCGCATTATGGATGACTCGAATCTGCATATAGAGTGAGTTCCTCAAATTAGTCGCGGAATATTAGAGGAGGCATTTCTGAAGCATAAAGGGGTTCGTTTTCAGGACCAATATTTCGAGAAATCAAGACGATAACAGGGCATTGTAGACTGGATGTTGTCAATGAGAAAGGATTAGTTGCCAATCTAGTTGTGAGAGAACCCCTGGCGATGGGTGTCTAATATGGTGGAGTGCGTTATCAAGGTGAATAGGGAGGTAGTGAATTCTGAGACCAGGGTCCTGAACATGAATAATGGTAACTATGGTGATAGCAGGCATAAGCGGGCTCTGACAGACTGAAATGTTTCTGAAAGGAAGGACAGAAACACAGAGTATATGGCAATCGAGGGAAGGGCAGCACGGTGGTATAGTGGTTAGCGCAATTTCTTCACAGCTCCAGGGTCCCAGGTTCGGTTCGCGATGGGGTCACTGTCTGTACGGAGTCTGCACATTCTCCCTGTCTGTGCGTGTTCTTCCTCTGGGTGCTCCGGTTTCCTCCCAGAGTCCAAAGATGTGCAGGTTAGGAGGATTAGACATGGTAAATTGCCCTGAGTGTCCAAAATATTTGACAAAAGGGCTACTGGGTTGCGCGGATAGGGTAAATACGTGGGCTTGAGTGGTTTGCCCTTTGTGGGGGCCGGTGCAGACTCGATGGGCCGAATGGCCTCCTTCTGCGCTGCAACTTCTATGACATCTATGACGAGTAAGTGAACTCCAAAATGTATTGATTCTTATTTACGCGATAGTAGAAACTATACACCAGTGCGCCTGATGTCGGCAATGGGGCAATTGCTGGATTCCATTATCAGGAATGCCAAAGCTCAGCATTTGGTAAGTAGTGGTATAATCAGAGAAAGTCAGCGTGGATTTATAAAAGGAAAATCATACTTGACAAATCTATGACACGTCTTTGAAGATGTAACTCGCAGAGTTAACCTGGTGGAATCAATGGATGTTGTCAATGTAGGCTTTTAGATGACGATCGACAAGGTGTCACTTAGAAGAGAAACATGTAAAGTTAAAGCGCATTAGATTACAGGTAGTGTCTTCAGATGGATATAAAGCTGATTTCTTTTGTAGACAGGAAGCAAAAAGTTGTAATAAATGAGTATTTGCCTGATTAGTAAGCAGTGACTAGTGGGGTACTGTTGGGATCGGTGCTTGGACTTCAAAAGTTCCCATTATATATTCATAATTTGGACGAGCGGACTAAATGTATTATTCCCAAATTTGCAGATGACTTCAGTTTGGGTGGACGGGTGAACTGCTGTGAGGACCTAGAGCTGATTCAGCATGAGTTGGCCAGGCTGAATGAGTAGGCCCCTGCATGGCATATGCAAGAGATGTGAGTAAAAGTTAGTTTATCTGCTTTGATAGGAAAAAAAAGAAAGGAAGATTATTATTTGAATGGCTGTAAATTTGGATAGGTATGTTCTCAGCGATATCTTGTTGTCGTGGCGCATCAGTCACTGAACATAAGGGTCCACTTAAAGCAGGCAGTAAAGTAGGCAAATGGTCCGTTGGCTTTCATAGGGTGACGATTTAATATAGAAACAGCGATGTTTTACTGCAATTGTGCAGCAATTGGTGAGGCCACACTTGAAGTATTGTTTGCCGTTTTGGTGTCCGTATCTGAGAAAGGATGTTTTGCTCTCGGGGCCGCTGATTCGGTGGATGGCGAGACTGACCTCTGATTACTGTCTGAATCGGTTCGGACTGAATTCATTGGCGTTGTGAGGAATGGGAGGGGATCTCATAGAAATATGCAAAGTTCGAACAAGATTAGCCATGGTTACTTCAGAAAGAATATTCCCGAAATTCGGGAAGTCCTGAACAAGGGGTAACAGTTTGTGGATAAGAGGTAAACGTTTTACAACTGAGATGGGGATCAATTTCTTCACCCACAGACTGTTAAATATGTGGAGTACGCTGCAACTAAAGTTTGTTGAGGCCAACACGTTGTGATATTTCAAGTAGGAACGAGATATAGCTCTTTGCATTAAGCGGATCAAGGGATTGGGCCATTGCCAACGATCATTAGCCATGATCAGGAATAGCTGAGCTGACTCGAAAGACAGAATAGCCTCCTCCTGCTTCTATTTCATACGTATGTCTCTATGAATGTTACTCCTTTAAAATAATAAGGACAATAATATTTATTGTCACAAGGAGGCTTGCATGAGCAATGCATTAAAATAATAAGGACAATAATATTTATTGTCACAAGGAGGCTTGCATGAGCAATGCAATGAAGTTACAATGAAAAACACGTTGTTGCTACATTCCAGCGCATATTCGGGACAGAGAAGAAGAATTCAGAATTTTCAAATTACCTAATAGCAACTTGATCCGGACTTGTGGGAGGAAACATGAGCTCCCGGACGAAAGCCAAACAGACACAGGGAGCACGTGCAGACTCCGGACAGACAGTGACTGAAGCCTGGAATCTGTGAAGCTGTGAAGCAAAACAGTGTGCTCCCGTGCTGCTCAAACTTTCCAAATTTGTTCTGCTGAATTCAAGGACTTATGTCAATATAAACTCAGGGCGCGCTCTCCTTTGTCACAGATCATAAGAGCTAAATCAGTACCACCCTCACCTTCGCTCTTCTACAAAAATTTTGAACTCACATCGCGAGAGAAAAGTGATGTGGGCTCGACAGGAAAAATAAATTGATCGGGCTTTTATTAAGACGGGAAGAAAGTGATCATTGTGGGTGTACAGCTAAATACAAACCCATGCAGTGTGATGCATAGACGCTGGAGGTTATCTTAGTTTTGTCTCACGCAAGGTGGTTAATTTTGCTGTATGACAGAAAATGCGGGAAAACTCATATTTCGTGTGAAATCAACAGTTCGGGCAGAAATGTAAGGGGCGGCACAGTAGCACAGTGGTTAGCACCGTTGCTTCACAGCGACGGGCCTCAGATTTGATTACGGTTTGGTCAATGCCTGCGCAGACACTGCACGTTCTCCCCGTGTCTGCGTGGGTGTTCTCCGTGTCCTCCAGTATCCTTCCACTAGTCCCGATAGAGGTGCTGAAAGGTGTATTGGACTTCTGAATTCTCCCCCACTGTAATCGAACACGTCCTGGAGTGTGGGGGTCAGTGGCTTCTTATAGTTACTTATTTGCCGTGTCAATGTAACAATGGGCCTAGGCATGGTTCCCTTTATGGTGGTCATTGCTAGCTCGATGTAACAAATGGCCTAATTCTGCACTGCCGATAATCTATAAATCAGAGGAATAGCTCTTTATTTTGGCTGAATGAATTTGCAAAATAAGATGTACTGTTGCAAGAATAGTGTAGAGAGCGATGATGATATTTTCCAAGCCGGACATCAAATGTAGCAATGCAGTACTCCGAACTCGCCATATGAACGTGTCATATGTCTAGAAGCACAGGTCATATGAATTATTGATGGAGAAAGATATGCTGCAGGGTATTTAAATTTGTCATATATTGGGAGTCGATTATGTCGCGGTATTGTCTTTGGATGCAGATAAATATTGTGGTTACTGTGTTTCGAGTTTCACAATTACAGGTGAAATATAAATAAAATAATAGTAAACCCTTGCGGAATTAGCGGCTCTCTCATCGAATTAACCAATACAGCAGCTCTGTGATGAGTGGGATATCAAGGGGTTATCGTTCCACGGGAACATATTTGAAACTAGCTTGCTTGCCGGGTAGTTTGGTAGCACACATGGGCAAAAGCTAGAAGAAATATGGCAAGGCAAAGGGACGAAATAATTTGCATGAGTCAGACAGCATGAAACATGCTCCAAAGTTAGACAGACATTTATAACCATAATACGAATAGGAAGCCCTTGTTTGGTGACTAATGTAAATGTGACTTGTAGTTTAAATCCGAAAAAGTGCAGGGATGTGAACGTTTTGATTATAACAATGGTCAAAGGACTAGGTAACTGGGTATTGGCTTTAAATGGCTCGAACGTACTCGACAACATTATTCGTAACATAAGACGACGTTCATACCAAATAACATAAGCAGCAAATAATAGAGCTAAGCAATTCCCCGAGCAATGGAGATTTGTTGTTTTAATTCAGAGTACTCAAATATCTATTTTTCCAATCGAGGGGCAATTTAGCATGACTAATCCACCTAACATGCACATCTTTTTGGTTGTGGTTGAGACACCCACGCAGGCACGGGGAGAATGTCCACACGAACACTGGCCAAGGGCTGGATTCGAACCTGGGTTCTCTGCGCCGCAATCATAGTGCCAACCACTGTGCCACCTTGCAGCCCAAAAGGAAGCAGACCTAAGTGTTACCCAACAGACCACGATAAGGTTCCAGGGTAATGATAGCAGTGTGCGTGTATTTTATCAGGCAGTGCACTACATTTCTACATAGAATCAGGAGTAGTTCCATCGAACTAAACAGTTGCAAAGTTCACATATTTGTTTCAAAAATTCACTGTAATTGTAAGCCCGGCAATTACAGTCAGAACATTTCAATGCAGGTTTGAGGAATCTGGAAATGATAATTCGGGAGATAGTAGAAATATGGACTCAGACAGCGTACCAATGAAAGTAAATATCTCTTAAAATATTGTTTCTTATGCTTTGTTTTAGTAACCGACGTGTTTTATGTTGGAAATATTGCGTGGACCTGCTACTCTTGGAGTTTCAAATTACATTTGATTAAAAAAACTCACAACAGATTTGCGAATTAATTGATGCAGCAGGAAATATGGTGCATATATGACATGTGACAAATGACAGGAAACAATTGAGCGACGGAACTATAAGGAGTAGTCAACACAGCCCAGTCCATCATGCGAAACCCCCTTCCGTCCATTGGCTCTGTATGCACCTCCCACTGCCTTGCGGAAGCGGACAGCATAATCAAAGACACCTCCCACCCTGCTTATTCACTCTTCCATCTTCTTCCACCGGGAAGGAGATAAAGAAGTCTGATAACCCGCACGAACAGATTCAAAAACAACCTACCACCAACCCCCCCCCCCCCCCCCCCCCGCTCTAACAAGACTCCTAAATGTCCCTATGCTGAACTGATGGACTTATGGACTGACCTGATCTGCTCAGACATCTTCACCGATGGCGGAGTCTATGTATTAACATTGTCCATTTTGTGTTTGACCTGTTACTTACTTTCTATTCATAAGCCTTACTTCTGTTGTGGGCAACGACTTGAAAGGTTTATAAGAGATAGGATGTATAATCATCTGGAAAGGAATAATTTGATTAGAGATAGCCAACATGTTTTTGTGAAGGGCAGGTCGTGCCTCACAAACCTTACTGAGTTATTTGAGAAGGTGAACAAACAGATGGATGAGGGTAAAGCAGTTGATGTGGTTCCACACGGTAGGCTATGGCAGAAAATGCGGAGCCATGGGATTCAGGGTGATTTAGCAGTTTGGATCAGAAATTGGCCAGCTGGAAGAAGAGAAAGGCAGTTGATTGATGGGAAATGTTCAGACTGGTGTCCAGTTACTAGTGTTGTAAAACAAGGATCTGTTTTGGGGCCACTGTTTTTTATCATTTTTATAAATGACCTGGAGGACGACGTAGAAGAATTGCTGAGTAAATTTGCAGCTGACACTAAAGTCGGTGGAGCTGTGGACAGTGCAGAAGGATATTACAAGTTACAGAGGGACATAAATAAGCGGCTGAACTGGCCTGACAGGTGGCAAATGGAATTTAATGCAGAAAAGTGAGGCGATTCATTTTGGAAGGAATAACAGGAAGACAGAGTACTAGGCTAATTGTACGATTCTTGGTAGTGTGGAAGAGCAGCAAGATCTCGGTATCCATGTACATAGATCCCTGAAAGCTTCCACCCAGGTTGAGAGGGTTGTTAAGAAGGCGTATGGTGTGTTAGCTTTTATTGGTGGAGGAATTGAGTTTCGAAGCCATGAGATCATGTTGCAGTTGAACATAACTCTGGTGCAACCGCATTTGGAGTATTGCGTGCAGTTCTGGTCGCCGCAATATAGGAAGGATGTGGAAGCATTGGAAAGGGTGCAGAGGAGTTTTACCAGGATGTTGCCTGGTATGGAGGAAATATCTTATGAGGAACGGCTGAGGGACTTGAGGCCTTTTTTGTTAGAGAGAAAAAGGTTAAATGCTGACTTAATTGACGCATACAAGATAATCCGAGGATTAGAAAGGGTGGACAGTGAAAGCGTGTTTCCTCGGATGGTGATGTCTAGCACGAGGCGACATAGCTTTAAATTGAGGGCAGATAGATATAGGACAGATGTCAGAGGTAGGTTATTTACTCAGAGTAGTAAGGGCGTGGAACGCCCTGCCTGCAACAGTAGTGGTCTCGCCAAATCTAAACGAATTCAAATGGTCATTGAATAGGCATATAGATGATAAGAGAATAGTGTAGATGTGCATTCAGAGGGGTTTCACAGGTCGACGCAACATCGAGGGCCGAAGGACCTGTACTGCGCTGTGATGTACTATGTTCTATATATGGAATACTTTCATTGAGCTGCACGCAGAACAATACTTCTGACTGGAACTTTGTACACGTGGCAATAAACGAATCCGCCCCAATCCAATCCAATTCAATGTTTTACATACTGGAGAACGTTTTTCAATTGACTTGCCCAGGACTCCATTTTCGCACATTTGTTCTCATTTGTATATTGCAAATATGGTTAGCAGGTCTCTCTGTTCGCTGTCGCGGGAATTGGAAAATGCGAATTGGCAGATAATCAGCTTTGCTGCTGAAATTGTGGCATTTGCCGTCACACGCCAAATCGCAACTTTCCGTGCTTCCACAGTGGCAAAAATTCTTTCAGGTCTTCATGTAAATGAAATACCATTGGCATATCATTTGCGGGCCCCTTGCTGTTTTCTCTGGGGCCTCGCTATTCTTTGCCTTCAACGGGGAATATTACTGAAGGCGCTGTGCCCTTGTGTCTATTCGAAAAAAAGACAATCATCAGCTGGACATGATGAGGGAGAGAGAAGTGGTAGAACACAGAAAGGCTCGACCGTGGGCTACCTGTCCTGACACTGACCTCGGACGCTGGTGGTGGAGATGGAGATACCTGTCTGGGGCCGGGGTCCAATGAAGGAGAAGAGTCCCCATGGGAGTGTGGCGGTGTCCAGGCAGGGACACCATTGCAGCAGCCTGCGGAGAAGCACTCGTGCTACACATCGAACTGATAACTGACCTTGGCTCCTGCTTCTGCAGAGTGCTACCGGCTGTACATGTGTTCCTAACACTGCATCACATTAGCTAACCTTTACCCCACAAAACCCGAATCGATACCTCCACCGTGCCTTCCCAGGTAGCGGCCATCATCTGCCGCCAGGGTATCACCCAGCCCCCACAAGAGATGCCCCGACAGGGAGACCGCGGGCGGAGGCAATCAGCATTCCGATAGCTGGGGCAGCGTCATCGGATAGTAGCGCAGACAGGGGACGAGCGTCAGTGCCAGAGGACCCCACGGTGCTGGGCACCAACGGGGCCAGATATTTTCTGATAGCGAGTGGGGTCATGCAGAGGACGAGTCCGCAATGTCAACTGGAGAAACGTGAAGCCCGTTGGACATGGTTGGCTGCGGGGAACGCACTTATAAACATGTCAGTTTGTGTCGCGCTTCAGCCAATGGATATTAGAATACAGCAACTTATGGTGGCCTTCCGCCTAGTGACCGCAGTCTTGAGTGATACAGTGTGGTTGTACGAGCTGGAGTTGCTCGAGGAGCACTGTGTTGCAGCAACACGGCCAATTGCAGCAGAGCCTTCCCAGTGAAAGAGCAGTCAGCCACTGACGATGGAATGCCGACCGCCCAAGAGGCCGAGGATGAGGATCTGCAAAATAGGCGCCGCAAGGAGCCTCGTGAGTGCGGGCAGCGAATGTCATTGTAGTACCTGCCAGACCTGGAATGACGTCGAAGATCAGTAGAAACGTGGGGCCTATCTGCCATATCATGGAATACCTAGTGCACTGTGGCAAAGGGGGGGGGGTTGTGATATCCGATCCAGCTGGCCGTTAAGGTGAAGGTAGCCCTTAACATCTAGGCCCCAGGGGCCTTCGAGGCCCGGAGTGGGGACATGCCGTGGATCTCACCGATCCCCAACACACGTGCATCCGTGCCGTCAGGGAACAGTGAGATGCCCTGTCCACAGAATACACCAATTTCATTCGGGGCTGAGTCCACAAGAATGACAAAGCCATGGGCTCCCGAGGCTTAGTCCTGATTCCCCTGGTCCAGGGGTCGATTCAGGGGACGCATGTTGTCCTACTATCAGCTTTAGATAGGTGGCCACTCTTCAGAAACTGAGAAGTATTCCACTCGACCAATGTGCAGCTGCTGTGTGGCCACTGGTTGCACATCGCGCACGTCTGCACTCGAAACCACACAATGTGTACGATGCCTTCATCCTCCCACCCTCGACGGTTCCGGCCTCCTTTTGGCTCGCCAGACGCTGGGATGCTGGCTCCTGGACCACTGAGCGTATCCGTTGCGACAGTGGCTGCTTGCAACCCACCGCTGGCTCTAGTCAAACGCGGGGACAGATTTCAAAGACGCCCATGATACATCCAAGAACATTAGAACACCGAACATACAGTGCAGAAGGACGCTATTCGGCCCATCGTGGCGGTACGGACCCACTTAAACCCTCACTTCAACCCTATCCCT
Organism: Scyliorhinus canicula; assembly: GCF_902713615.1. Classification (NCBI taxonomy): domain Eukaryota; kingdom Metazoa; phylum Chordata; class Chondrichthyes; order Carcharhiniformes; family Scyliorhinidae; genus Scyliorhinus; species Scyliorhinus canicula. The sequence goes on from NC_052157.1 coordinate 92,098,993, forward strand.
GTAACCCAATGACCACTTCAAACAATTTTTGGACAGTGAGGGCAATTTATCATGGCTAATCAACCTAACTATTATATCGTTGTATTGTGAGAGGAAACCGAACCACCCGGATGAAAAGAACGCAGACACAGAGAACGTGAAGACACCGCAAAGTCAGTTACCCAACGTAATATCGAACCCGGGACCCTGGCGCTGTGAAGCCACAGTGTCAGCCACTCGTGCTACCGTACTGTCCGAACATGATCGGGCGAACGTGCAAGGAAGTCTCAGGTCGCCTCCAAGTTCACCGAGGTGAATAGGGGAGGGTGGAGGGCCACTGGCCAGAAGCATTGGTACCGCATCCAAGCACCATACCTAACCAAGGACACGTAACACCCCCCTGTGCCCCGTACCACCTCCATGATTCATTTCCTCACAACTCAGGGGTTTGGGCGCTTGGTTGGCAACAAAAGGATGATGACAAACCGTTCTGGGTTGAACTTCATGCAATGTTTCGTTTGATACCGTCTGACCCCGACCCACGATAAAACGTTCCACCGTTCACCCAGGAGATATCTGATCATAAACTGGCTAATCCATCACACGGTCCCAATGAATACACTGAGGTGGTGGGTTGGGGACCATCGGGTGTTTGTCGGGAGTTAGAACATAGAACAGTACAGCACAGAACAGGCCCTTTGGCCCTCAATGTTGTGCCGAGCCATGATCACCCTACTCAAACCCACGTATCCACCCATAACCCAACCCCCCCCCCCCCCAACCTTACTTTTATTAGGACACTACGGGCAATTTGGCATGGCCAATCCACCTAACCTGCACATCTTTGGACTGTGGGAGGAAACCGGAGCACCCGGAGGAAACCCACGCACACAACGTCCGCCAATTTCTACCGCCCCCAACACCCCATCAGTGTACCCTCTACAGCGAGCCCAGACCAGCCCCCTCTCAAAAAATGTTCTCACAGCGCACTGAGGAAGGATGTTACATTGAGCACATGTATTTACTGTGAAAACGTATTAATGGATAGCTGCTCTCGCCCCTACCACTTTAATGTGTTCGGCACCCGCGCCAACTTAACTGATCCTTATTTTCTGGCATAATGCAGCCAAACGTTGTATCCAGGATTAAGAGAGCATGCGGCCTGCTGTGATTCTTGCCCTGTATCCACAGTCTTTGGCGACCATCCCGTGGGGTGACCAATCATTCTTCTCCCATTTATTTTATTTTTGTACACTCTGAATACTCCCTCGATGTACTCGAACAGGCGCTGGTGTGTGGTGAAGAGGGTATTTTCACAGTAACTTCCTCACAGTGTTCATGTAAGCCGAGTTGTGACAGGAAAATAGGGCATAAACATGATTTGGATCGGACCAGCATCTTTTTGGGTGTCTCGGGATGGTGTTGCCGTTCTGTCGTGACCGCTGCCCACCAGATGCTGCAGGGACAGTGCAGAGTGAGGCGGGAGTCCGTGGTGCTGCAGTGTTCCAGAACGTACTCTGTGGAAGTCATCGGTATGGGCCCCATAACCTCCTCCGCCCTTGGAGTGCACGGTGCCCCCCTAGTCTATCCCATTGAATAGGGTGGAAGCGGACATAACAACTGTGATCGGGACACGCTCAAGAGAGCCGCAACAATGTCCACGTTGCTCTAGCACATTGCTGCCCATGAAAGGGTTCTCTTTCCTGCCCGTCCGCCACCGCATGCACAGATGTCCCCGGGCTTGCGACATGTTGGTCCATATACAAAATATTTGCCCAGAACAACTACCACGGACGCCAAACGTGTGGTGTCGGTCTCAGAACATCAAACATAGAACATTACAGCGCAGTACGGGACCTTCAGCATTCGATGTTGCGCCGACCCGTGAAATCATCTGAAGCCTATCTGACATACATTATTCCATTTTCATCCATATGTCTATCCAGTGACCACTTAAATGCCCTTAAAGTTGGCGAGTCTACTGCTGTTGCAGGCAGGGCGTTCAACACCCCTACTACTCTCTGAGTAAAGAAACTGCCTCTGACATCTGCCCTATATCTACCACACCTCAATTTAAAGCTATGTCCCCTCGTGTTGGTCATCACCATCCGAGGAAAACGGCTCTCACTGTCCACCCTATCTAACCCTCTGGCTATCGTATATGTCTCTCTTAAGTCACCTCTCAGCCTTCTCCTCTCAAACGAAAACAACCTCAAGTCCCTGAGCCTTTCCTCGTAAGACCTTCCCTCCATAACAGGCAACATCCTATTAAATCTCCTCTGAACACTTTCCAAAGCTTCCACATCCTTCCGATAATGTGGTGACCAGAACAGCACCAGTACCCCAAGTGCGGCCGCACCAGAGTTTTGTACAGCTGCAGCATGACCTCGTGGCTCCGAAACTCAATCCCCCTACTGATAAAACCTATCACACCATGTGCCGTCTTAACAGCCCTATTAACCTGGGTGGCAACTTTCAGGTATTTATGTACCTGGATGCCGAGATCTCTCTGTGCATCTACACTACCAAGAATCTTGCCATTAGCCCAGTACTCTGCATTCCTCTTACTCCTTCCAAAGTGAACCACCTCACACTTTTCCGCATTAAACTCCAGATGCCACCTCTCAGCGCAGCTCTGCAGCTTATATATGTCCCTCTGTAACCTATAACATCCTTCAGCACTATCCACAGCTCCACCGACCTTCGTGTCATCTGCAAATTTACTAACCCATCCTTCTATCCCCTCTTATAAAAATGACAAACAGCAGTGGCCACAAAACAGATCCTTGCGCTACACCACTAGTAACTGAACTCCAGGATGAGCATTTCACATCAACCGCCACCCTTTCTCTTCTATCAACTAGCCAATTACTGATCCAGACCGATAAATCACCTTCAATCCCATACTTCCGTATTTTCTGCAATAACCTACCGTGGGAACATTATCAAATGCCATACTGAAACCCATACACACCACATCAGCCGCTTTACCCTCATCCACATGTTTGGTCACCTTCTCAAAAAACTCAATAACGTTTGTGAGGCATGACCTACCCTTCACAAAACCGTGTTAACGATCGCTCATCAACTTGTTCTTTTCAAGATAATTATAAACCCTATCTCTTGTGACCTTTTCCAACATTTTACCCGCAACCGAAGTAAGGCTCACAGGTCTATTATTACCAGGGTTGTCTCTGCTCCCCTTCTTGAACACGGGGACAACATTTGCTATCCTCCAGTCTTCCGGCCCTATTCCTGTTGACAAAGACGACATAAAGGTCAAGGACAAAGGTTCTGCAATCTCCTTCCTGGCTTCCCAGAGAATCCTAGGATAAATCCCATGTGGCCCAGGGGACTTATCTATTTTTACACTTTCCAAAATTGCTAACACCTCCTCCTTTTGAAACTCAATCCCATCCAGCCTGGTCGACTGTTACTGAGTATTCTCCTCGACAACATTGTCTTTCTCCAGTGTAAGCACTGACGATAAATATCCATTTAACGCTTCCCCTACCTCCTCTGATTCCACACACAACTTTCGACTACTATCCTTAATTGGCCCTAATCTTACTCTCGTCATTCTTTTGTTCCTGATATACCTATAGAAAGCCTTAGGGTTTTCCTAGATCCTATCCGCCAACGACTTTTCGTGACCTCTCCTCGCTCTTCTTAACTCTCCCTTTAGGTACTTCCTAGCTAAAATGTAACTCCCAAGTGCCCTAACTGAGGCTTCACGTCTCATTTTAGCATAAGCCTTCTTCTTCCTCTTGACTATTGCTTCAACTTCCTTAGTAAACCACGGTTCCCTTGCTAGACAACTTTCTCCCTGACTGACAGATACATACTTATCAAGGGCACGCAGTAGCTGTTCCTTGAAAAAGCTCCACATTTCGATTGTACCCATCCCCTGCAGTTTCCCTCCCCATCCTATACATTCTTAATCTTACCGAATAGCATCATAATTGCCTTTCCCCCAGCTATAATTCTTGCCTGGCGGTATTTACCTATCCCTGCCCATCGCTGAAGTAAATATTACCGAATTGTGATCACTGTCACCAAAGTGCTCACCTACATCTAAATCTAACACCTGGCCAGCTTCATTACCCAGTAACAAATCCAATGTAGCATCGCCCCTTGTTGGCATGTCTACATACTGTGTCAGAAAACCCTCCTGCACACATTACGCAAAAACTGACCCATCTATAGTACTCGAACTATAGTATTTCCAGTCAATATTTCGAAAGTTAAAGTCCCACATAACAACTGCCCTGTTACTCTCGCTCCTGTCGAGAATCATCTTTGCAATCCTATCCGCTACATCACTGGAACTATTCGGAGGTCTATAGACAACTCCCAACAGTGTGACCTCTCCTCTCCTGTTGCTAGCCTCGGCCCATACTACCTCGATAGACGAGTCCTCAAACGTCCTTTCGGCCGCCGTAATACTTTCCTTGATTAACAATGCCACACATCCCCCCCACCTCTTTTACCATATTTCCTGTTCTTACAGAATCATCTAAATCCTGGAACCTGCAACCACCATTCCTGTCCCTGCTCTACCCATGTCTCCGACATCGCCACAACATCTTGGTGGCACGCATGACATGCACAATCTGCTGCTTCTCCATGCGGTTGGACTCCTCCATCAGCACTTGCGGTGCTGAATGTTCGTTGACAACCTTTCGGTTGACAACCTCGCTCTGCGATCGCGTTGATCGATGGTACTGTTCTTTCCAGATCCACAATTCCGTCAGGTCGACACCTAATCACGTGGGGGGAGCAAGGCTGCACCCCACCAAACCATCCGCCCCCTTGGCAGTTCCTGCAATTACCTTATAAACCGGGACAATAGAGTGGTGTGAACCACTTATTGCCCACGGTGTTGGTGAACCTCATCACAAAAGTACCCAACCGAGGCGATTGTATCCGGGTGGCGGTGGGTGGAACAGATAGCTGGGACAGAGGTCAGTGTGATTATCGGACTGGAGCTTCAGGTGCCCAGGCAATCAGGAATATGTCTGCACCCATGTATGTATCATCCTCTTCAATGCGCAGCTGTTGGGATCTTGGTTACGGCTGTGCATAAAGACAGGGACACCAGAAGTAACTGCCCAGTCACCAGCAAGACATAGGTCAGGACGCATGATTAGACCGTTGGATCGGGGAGGAGTGTGCGTGGTGGGACTGAATGGAGCGTGTGTGACGGGATGTACTTGGTGTTTGGGTGGTGTCAATGTGAGGATGGTGTGGAGATAAGAAGCTGGTATTGGTGTGGTGATCTGTGAGGATTCTGTTGGAGATGAGGATATGTGGGGGTGTGGGTGGTGTCAGGGCGGTGTGGGGTAAATATGCTGTGTGTTGAGGGTGATGTGAGGATGAAGTGGAGATAGCGGTGGTGACACCATTTGGCATGGGGAACCGCAACTCAGCAGTGTAACTCTTCCTTGTGCAAGGCTGATCTCCACCCCGGCGACTGCCCTGTCCTCGGGACCACCCACCACGACCATTGCCCTCTGCTCAGCCGCGGGCAGCGGCCCTTGGTCCTCTGCTGATCCCTGACGAAGTCATGGAGTTTATTCCGGCACTACGGACGGTTCCATAGATATTGCTCATGCCACAGACAGCTTCTGGCACATGCACCCAGGCCGGCGAATTGCAGCGGCTTGAAGCCTCCTTGCTGGGGTGAGGTGTAGGTTCGACGGCCTCGCCTGAACGGGACAAGAGTATCTCAAGTCCTTTGATCTCAAGGTCGCTTTACCCGCCGCCATCTTGTTGGCCGCGGTTGTGTGTGTATGTGTGTGTGTGTGTGTGGGGTGAGGGGGGTGGGGGGGGGGGGTGAAGTGTCTACAGGTAGATGCAGCTTTCCAGCCTCTTGAGTGACAATCGTTAATCGAGACTGGCATCATTTCATTTCGGATTTAATTGTGTTCAATGTGTCGCTGTTGCTAGCCCCATAGCGGTTGTTGAATATGTCCAGGTGTGGCACCAGTTTTGGTGTCAAAAAAGTCCAAGTATTCTCCCCGAACGTCAATAATTAGTCTCTGAAACTTTATTTACTAATTTCAAATCAAACTTAATTGAATAATTGCAAATTGTAAACCAAACGACAAATAACAGTGTAGCAGTGTTGCGGACCTTCATTTGAGAGGAAAAAATGGAGAAAATATGATGTTTTCATATTTTCTGTATCTGAATCATTAATTTGGAGGAAGAAAAGTCTAAGGTAGATATATACATGTATACAAAAGCCCGCAACACATAAATACGTTTGTTGTGCTTCATCAATGCAGTGCATTTGTGTAATCTCATCTCCAATACAACGTGCAACAGTCATTTCTTCAATTCAAGAAGTGTGTCAATGCTTTTGGTGGACGTGACTAGATTGATAGCGCGAATGGGTTAGTTACCTGATGCGGATACTTTCAGCAGGCAGGTAATAATAAATTGTAATTGTAAATAATTAAGCTCTGCCCAGAAATGCCACGAGCTATTATGTCCTATGGAGGAAATTTAATTATTTCTTTCTTCAGGCCGCACTGTATAATCGTGAAAATGAATCCGTGCACATATAAATCGGACTGTGAAGGTTTGAAAATGTTGCTAATGCAAGAAAAAAAGGAAACAGCATCAACAACGGTTACTTGGCCGTGTTGAACACGAATAAACCTCAAAAGAGAATGCCTCTGTCCTTCAGGCACCGTCAACAATAAGGGTTTCGGCTGCCTCAGGTGCCTGGATCGTGATACAATGCGACGCATTTCACAGCAACTCCTTACTTGTAACAATAAACGGTTGTTATTATTAATATTATTAAATCATCATCAGTCAGTTTTCTCTGAAATGGTAATTTGGAACGGCGGCGAAATAAATACTCTTCAGTTTGAGAGAACACATTCTGCATTTCCTTTTGTTTGCCTGTCAGATCTTGCTTCATTTCATCTAACTCTGGCGAGAAAAGTGGAAAAAAATCATTGTTGCGCGTTTTTAAATAGACTATTTCGAGCATTGGCACTTGATCAATTGAATATCTTGTCTCACGAATGCTCTAAAGTATCACTTTTCATGACATACATGAACGGCATCATTGCTAATTTAAAAAAATAGAATATCCAATTCATTTTTTCCAATTAAAGGGCAATTCAGCATGGTCAATCCACCCTTCCTGCACATATTATTTGGGTTGTGAGGGCTAAACCCACGCACACACGGGGTCAATTTGCAAACGCCACACGGAAAGTGACGCAGAGCTATGATCAAACCTGGGACCTCTTCGCCTTGACGCAACCATGCCAACCACTTGCGCCACCGTGCTACCCTGATTGTTGCTAATTTTTCACGCACCAGGATGCAATTATTTTCCCATTCTACATGGAAATCTTTCCACTCATTCTTTCTTAAGTTCCCATTCACCTGAAGAAGGAGCCGTGCTCCGAAAGCTCGTGTTTGAAACAAACCTGTTGGACTTTAACCTGGTGTTGTAAGACTTCTTACTGTGCTCACCCCAGTCCAACGCCGGCATCTCCACATCATTCTTTCTTAAATAATGGGTATTTTGACTAAAATCTCTGCAGAAAGATATTTATGAACTTCTGACAGAATCTGGCAGACGGCCGTATGATTTTACTCTGCTGTAATCTATCTCCGAAATCCTGTTGAACTGCTCATTATTGTTCTCTTATTGGAACGACTGGTAAAAATCGGGATTATAATCTTAGTTTTAATGATCTGTGAAAATCATACGAAATGTGTTAATTCTGCACTTGTCACATGAGGATACTGTGAGGCCAGGATAGTCTGGACGTGGAGACGAAGTGCTCCACTGAGGGGAAAACCTAGAACAAGAGGCCTCTCACACAGACTACAGAAGCATAATTTCAAATAGTGTGGAGGCGTTTCTTCAGACAATGGCTGGTGACTGTGTGGAACACTGTAAAGAAGGCTGTGGATGTCAAATCACTGTGTGTCTTTAAGACAAATACAGATGTGACCTTGCTTAAGAAAGGTTTCAGGGTTAATGAGGAGAAGGCAGGTGAATGCGGATGTGAATGATAACAGTAATTATTGAATGCCGAAGTAGTGTGTTGGTCACACCGCAGATTATGATTGGTAAGCGAGACAGGGAATGGGTGACCTAAATGCAGAGAAAAAGCAGGAAAGCAGTGCAGGTGCCCCCTGCCGCCATCTCCCTCCAGAACTGGTAGATCGTTTTGGATACTGTTGGGGGAGATGATTCACCAGGGGAAAACAGTCGTAGCTGGCTCAAGGCACCGTGACTGGCTGTGCAGCACAGAGGGGCGGGAAATAGACTGGCGGGTCTATCGTCATCGGGGATTCAATCGTAAGGGGAGTGGACAGACGTTTCTGTGGTCGGAAACTAAACTCCCGAATGGTATGTTGCCTCCCGGGTACATGGGATAGGAATGTCTCAGATTGGCTGCAGGACATGCTGAAGCGGGAGGGTGAACAGCCAGTTGAAGTGGTGCATATAGGCACCAACGATATAGTTTTAAAAAAAGACGGGATGAGGTCCTACAATCAGAATTTAGGGAGCTTGGAGATAAATTAAAAAGTAGGACCTTAAAGGTAGTAATCTCAGGATTGCTACCAATGCCACGAGGCAGAGTCGAATTTGAAGAATAGTCCGAATGAATACGTGGCTTGAGAGATGGTGCAGAACATAGATATAGAACATAGAACAGTACAGCACAGAACAGGCCCTTCGGCCCTCAATGTTGTGCCGAGCAATGATCACCCTACTCAAACCCACGTATCCACCCTATACCCGTAACCCAACAACCCCGCCCCCATTACCTTACGTATTAGGACACTACAGGCAATTTAGCATGCCCAATCCACCTAACCCCCACGCCCCCCACCCCACCTACATTACGTTTTACACTACGGGCAATTTAGCATGGCCAATCCACCTAACCCGCACATCTTTGGACTGTGGGAGCACCCGGAGGAAACCCACGCACACACAGGGAGGACGTGCAGACTCCGCACATACAGTGACCCAGCCGGGAATCGAACCTGGGACCCTGGAGCTGTGAAGCATTTATGCTAACCACCATGCTACCGTGCTGCCCAAGGAGGAGGGTTTCAGATTTTTCGTGTAGGATTCGTGTAGGAGGAGGGTTTCAGATTTTTCGTATACTGGAACAGGTTCCGGGGCAGTGGGAACATTACACATCGGATGATCTGCACCTGGGCAGAACTGGAATCAATGTCCCACGGGTTGCTTTTGCTGACAGTGTTGGGGAGGTTTTGAACTAATGTGGCAGGGAAATGGGAATCAGATTTGGAAGTTAGAGGTCAGTAAAGAGGCACCAACTAAAGCCAGTAAGGAACTTGATAATAAACTCATTGTGATTATGGGGAAGCGTCGACAGGGAAGAGATGATGAACGCAAAGGGACAGATGGTCTGAGGTGTATTTGTTTTAATGCGATAAGTGGATTGGCCATGCTAAGTTGCCCGTAGTGTCCTAAAATGTAATGTTAAGGGGGGGGGGGGTTGTTGGGTTACGGGTATAGGGTGGACACGTGGGTTTGAGTAGGGTGATCATGGCTCGGCACAACATCGAGGGCCGAAGGGCCTGTTCTCTGCTGTACTGTTCTATTATATAAGTGTAGCACCTAAGGCAGATGCATTTTGGGCTTGGATTAGTACCTGGGAATATGATGTTATTCGTATTACAGGGACTTGGTTGATTGAAGGGCAAGATTCGCAAATAAATATCCCAGGGTATAGATGCTCCTGGATGGATAGAGAGGAAGGTAACATGGGTGGAGGAATTGCATTACGGGCCAGAGATGATATCGCAGCTGTGATTAAGGAGGGCACTATGGAGTATTCGAGCACTGAGACAATATGGGTGGAGCTAAGAAATAGGAAGGGTGGAGTAACACTGTTTGGACTTTACTAGAAACCTCCCAAAAGCGAGCGTGAAGTAGAGGTACAAATATGTAGACAGATTATAGAAAAATGTAGGAGCAATAGAGTGGTCCTGATGGGAGATTTTAACTTCCCCAACATTGAATGGGACTCATGTAATTGAGGCGTAGATGGATCAGAATTTGTAATGAGCATCCAGGAGTGTTTTTAGAGCAGAATTTGTAATGAGCATCCAGGAGAGTTTTTCAGAGCAGTACGTTAATAGTCCAACTCGGGAAGGGGCCATACTGAACCTGGTATTGGGGAACGATACCGGCCAGGTGGTTGAAGTTTCAGTCGGTGATTACTTTGGGAATAGCGATCACAATGCCGCAAGGTTTAGAATACTCAGGGACAAAGACGAGAGTGGTCCTAAAGAAAGAGCGCTAAATTGGGGAAAGGCCAAGCTTAACAAAATTCGACAGGAGCTAGAGAATGTCGATTGGTAGCAGCTGTTTAAGGGTAAATCCACATTTGAAATGTTAAAAGGAAAGTTTGATTAGAGTGCAGGACAGACACGTCCCTGTGAAAATGATGGATATAAATTGCAACATTAGGGACACATGGATGGCGGTGGAATTGTGAGATTAGCTCAGATTGAAAAGGAAGCATACATAAGATCTAGGAGACTTAAAACAGATGAAGCTTTGGAGGAATATCGGGAAAGTTGGAAATATCTCAAACACGCAATAAAGAGGGCTAAAGGGGTCATGAAATATATTTGGCTCATCCCAAAGCCGTTTATTCGAACATAAGGAGCAAGAGGGTAACTAGAGAAAGGATTGGCCCACTCAAAAGGAAAAAGAAGGTATTTATGCGTGGAGTCAGAGAAAATGGGTGAGATTCGTAATGATGACTTTGCATCGGCATTCACCAAGGAGAGGGAAAGGACGGATGTTGAGGTTAGGGATGGATGTTTCAAATTCTCTAGGTCAAGTCGGCATAAGGAAGGGGGTAGTTTTGGGTATTCTAAAAGGTATAAAGGTGGACAAGTCCCTAGGTCCCGATGGGATCTATCCTATCTCAGATTACTGAGGAAAGCGAGCGGCGAAATAGCTGGGATTATTAACACATATCTTTTCAGCATCCCAGAGCACGTGTGAGGTCCCGGAAGACTGGATAACTGCTCATGTTGTCCCTTTGTTTAAGAAGGGTAGTAGGGATAATCCAGAGAATTATAAACCTGTGAGCTTGACGTCAGTGGTTGGCAAACTATTGAAGAAGATACTGAGGTAGAGGATATATTCACATTTGGATGAAAATAGACTTACCAGTGACAGGCAGCATGGCTTTGTGCAGGGAAGGCCATGTATTACAAACCTAATAGAATTATTTGAGGAAGTGACAAAGTTAATTGCTGAGGGAAGTGCTGTAGATGTCATATACATGGACTTCAGTCAGGCGTTTGATAAAGTTTCCCATGGCATGTTGATGGAAAAATTGAAGTCGCATGAGGTTCAGGGTTTACTAGCTCGGTGGATAAACAACTGGCTGGACAACAGGAGACAGAGAGTAGTGTTGAAAGGGAGTGTCTCAAAATGTAGAAGCGTGACTGGTGGTGTTGCACAGGGATCCGTGCTCGCACCACTGTGTTTCTGAGATACATAAATGATCTGGACGAAGGTAAAGGTGGTCTGATTAACAAGTTTGCAGATGCTACTAAGATTGGTGGAGTTACAGATAGCGAAGGGAACTTCAGAGAATGTAGCAAAATATAGATATATTGCAGAGTTGGGCAGCGAAATTGCAGATGGAGTATAATGCAGGAAAATGCGGGTGTGGCATTTTGGAAGATCCAATTAACGAACGGACTATACGGTCAACAGAATAGTCCTGGGTAAAATTGATTTACAGCGAGATCTGGGAGTACAGGTCCATTGTATACTGAAGGAGGCAACGCAGGTTGATAGAGTGGTCAAGAAGACATACAGCATGCCTGCCTTCATCGGACGGGGTATTGAGTACAAGAGTCGGCAGGTCATGTTACAGTTGTATAGGACTTTGGTTTGTCCACATTTGGAATACTGTGTGCAGTTCTTGTCGCCACATTACCAGAAGGATGTGGATGCTTTACAGAGGGTGCAAAGGAGGTTCACCAGGATGTTACCTGGTATGCAGGGTGCTAGCTATGAAGAAACGTTGAGTAGATTTGAATTGTTTTCGTTGGAACGACGGCAGTTGAGGGGGGACCTTATCGAGGCATAGAAAATTATAACAGGTATAGACACAGTGTATAGCAACAAGCATTTTCCAAAAGTGGGTGTGTCAGATACAAAGGGTCACGATTTCAAGGTGAGAGGGGGAGAGTTTAAGGGCGATGTGCGTCGAAGGTTTTCTACGCAGAGGGTGGTGGGTGCCTGGAAAGCTTTGCCAGCGGTGGTTGTAGAGGTCGGGCACTATCGCACCCTTTAAGATGCATCTAGACAGATACGTGAATGGCGGGGAACAGAGGGAAGTAGATCCTTGGAAAATAGGCGACAGGTTTAAATAAAGGATCTAGATCGGCGCAGGCTGGGAGGGCCGAAGGGCCTGTTCCTGTGCTGTACTGTTCTTTGTTCTTTTTGACAAGAAGCAAGAGTGGCCTAATCCTGTGCCTGTGTGTAATGGTCTTATTAGGATACAGCCGGGGAAATTTGACGGTACCTTCCAGATGTTCGGTGACATTGATGGCTATCCATACAATGACACAACGTGTGTATATTTTTAGAGGCATTGAAAGTGACTGGAACCACATCTTGTTTCATGACAATTTCGAGGGAGATAAGCATTTCCACATCTACATTCCAAAGAGAGTGACACACTGCTGCCATAAAAACGAACAAAAAAGAGTAAGGGGTTGAAACACGGCAGCAGGTCAGATTAGCAACAAAGAGAAAGATAGTGCTATGAAGTTGGTTAGCAATTTATGATGAGACAGGAACACGTTCTTAATGAATTCCTTCAGAATAGCATCTTTCGCCGGCAATCTATCTTCAGCAGAATGGACGGAACATCCATTGCCATCTGATACAACCATTATTATCTCGCCCCATTTCAAATGTTCTGCTTAATGTTTGAATCACGTGAGATGTAAATTTTACCATTGACTCGAGTCAACAAGTTTTTCCGAACGACACGATCACAGTATATTTCGAGCACACGAATCCAGTTGACTCCTAGTTTCTTCCCAACTTCCCGAGTTAATTGCCCATCTGTTAGCATCCCTTACGTTCATTTCATAGTCCTGAACATTCCTTATTACAAATCAGTCTATTTCTCTTCAAATTTTCTTATTAGAACAGTCCTCTAACACAAATTCACGCAGTTGACAATGCTCAGATGTGTTCACAATGCCGTTTTAGTCATCAACGAATTGAATCAGTTAAATCTATACGTCAATGTGAAAATGTCTCGTCGGTATTCGGAATGGTTACAGTTCTCCGTTTGTGATGATTTACATATCGTATTTTGTTTCGAGATGTTTGAGGGCGAAATCGTGTGCCATATGCATAGGGTAGATCGTGTTGTCCTTCCAATGGGGCGACTCATCTGCAGTAATCATTGTGCCGAGCTTTCAGTTCGATGACATGTTGCGCTGCCAGGCTCGAAATTAATGTCGCTTGCATCGTTCCGCAACACGCTGCTTGCGGAAATAGTTTCTCAACAACAACGGATAATCTGTTTTAATGACATTAAGCTGAAATACTTCGCATCACATTGTCTTCACTACCTGTTCGAACAATGGACCTATTCGGGAATCATATCATGATCTTTCAATCTCCTAGACAGCGGGTATACCTTTGTGCTTCTTTAAATAAGAAAGCGATGGGACAATTGCAATAAAGTTGAAAAATATAAAATGGAGAGATGGAATATTGCACCTATTCTATCTTGGTGAGTGAATAATATTACTTCGAAATAGCAACATAAAAACACACAGATATAGTACTGGGACTGGAACAGATACTACAGTCCAGGTAGTCTCTACTCCTGATTAGAGATTTACTGGCATTTTCCCTAATTTCGTCGATTTATTTGGCTAAGAAATGTCTACTTGGGTAATGCATCATCAATTCTTGTGGCAGCGAGTGCTACTCACATTGATATTTTCAGCTCTGCAAACTGATATGAACTTATGTAATACTTTCCAATTATATGAATTAGATCTTACAGGCAGTGAATTCCAGGATGCTGACACACGTTGCAATTCGCTCTTGATTCGTGACATCTGCGAGTCAATGGCAGAGCCAACATTTGTTGTCCGTTGCTAATTTTTCATGAACTATTTTTGTTGATAGGCCACTTCAGAAAGCACCGGCTCAACCACACTGTTGTGGTTCCTAATTAACACGTGGGCCAGCCGAGGAAATGTTGAGGTATTTCCTTCACTAAAATATATTGTTTAAGAAGGTCGCGTATTTTGAACATCGGCAACAATAGTTCAACCTAGTAATAAGACATTTAATTCCGGTTTCAGATTTGAATAATGAAAGAGCATCTCATACCCTTTCGCTTCTAATTATGAAATAATATACAGCATAACTGTTTTTTTCTTCAAAGCTTGAAAGTTAACATGACAATAACGAAGGTCATTGACGTCCTTTAATTAGAGATATGGCCCAAAAGATTACAAATATTACCACAAATGAATTTAACTCCGCCCAGCGTAAAAAAGACTAATCTCAGTCTTTAATTAATTTAATTCAAACAGCGCAAAATTTGCAACGTTTAATCTTCCTATTAACACTTTATTATGTTCGTTGTAAGCAATCGTAAATGGCAAGGATGAAACAAATTGAAAAGCAGTTCATCTCGTTCAGTGGCATCTGTTGATGCTGATTAACATGGCAGTTGCTGTTTTTCGTAGCCATTCTTCAAAGCTGTGGGGATTTTGGAAGTAAGGATATCAAGGGATCAAACTCTTCTTTTTTACTAAAGCTCCATTTTGGAGCTCTGATATTATGTTTAAATCCCCTCTTTTGCCTACTTAATCCGCAATAATTTTTGTTCTAATCTTTGCGATATACTGCCTTCTTTGTATTGTACATGCCAACAGAATTATTATAATATGATATCGGCCTTTACCATGGTAATTGATTTTAAGACTAGGTCATGAATCTTCAGGAATGTAACTATGATGGCACGATGCTCTGATGGACTGGGAATCATCACTAAGAGGAGATACAGTACCGAAGTAATGTTCGGCATTCAAGGGCACGAATGTGTGAACTTCAATGGTTGGTTATTTCTATTTGGTGCCAGATTATAGAACATAGAACATAGAACACTACAGCGCAATACGGGCCCTTCGGCCCTCGATGTTGCGCCGACCTGTGAAACCATCTGAAGCCTATCTGACCTACACTATTCCATTTTCATCCATATGTCTATCCAGTGACCACTTAAATGCCCTTACAGTTGGCGAGTCTACTACTGTTCCAGGCAGGGCGTTCCACACCCCTACTACTCTCTGAGTATAGAAACTGCCTCTGACGTTGTCCTATATCTATCACCCCTCAATTTTAAGCTATGTCCCCTCGTGTTGGTCATCACCATCCGAGGAAAAATACTCTCACTGTCCACCCTATCTAACCCTCTGACTATCTTATATGTCTCTATTAAGTCACCTCTCAGCCTTCTCCTCTCTAACGAAAACAACCTCAATTCCCTGAGCCTTTCCTCGTAAGGCCTTCCCTCCATACAAGGCAACATCCTAGTAAATCTCCTCTGAACACTTTCCAAAGCTTCCACATCCTTCCTATAATGTGGTGACCAGAACTGCACGCAATACTCCAGGTGCGGCCGCACCAGAGTTACGTACAGCTGCAGCATGACCTTGTTGCTCCGAAACTCAATCCCCCTGCTTATAAAGGCTAGCACGCCATATGCCTTCTTAACATCCCTATTAACCTGGGTGGCAACTTTCAGGGATTTATGTACCTGGATGCCGAGATCTCTCTGTTATTCTACTCGACCAAGAATCTTGCCATTAGCCCAGTACTCTGCATTCCTGTTACTCGTTCCAAAGTGAACCACCTCACACTTTTCCGCATTAAACTCCATCTTCCACCTTTCAGCCCAGCTCTGCAGCTTATCTATGTCCCTCTGTATCCTATAACATCCTTCATCACTATCCACAACTCCACCGACCTTCGTGTCATCTGCAAATTTACTAACCCATCCTTCTACACCCTCTTCCAGGTCATTTATAAAAATGACAAACAGCAGTGGCCCCAAAACAGATCCTTGCGGTATTCCACTAGTAACTAAACTCCAGGATGAACATTTGCTATCAACCACCACCCTCTGTCTTCTTTCAGCTAGCCAATTACTGATCCAAACCGCTAAATCACCTTCAATTCCATACTTCCTTATTTTCTGCAATAGCCTACCGTGGGGAACCTTATCAAACGCCTTACTGAAATCCATATACACCACATCAACAGCTTTACTCTCATCCACCTGTTTGGTCGCTTTCTCAAAAAACTCAATAAGGTTTGTGATACACAATAGTGTTCAGTGTCAATTAAGTTCAGCATTTGATTCAAGAAAGGGGCATGCAATTTAGCAATAAAACACAGTAGACCAGAGATTTAGGAACAGTTTAAAATTCAGCAAAGGCAGACTTGTGATTTACTAGAAGTGATAACATTCCATGAAAGCAAGCTAGTGGAGAAGATAAAAGTGATTAACCGTTTTTACAGGTATCAAAAAACGAATATAAGCTACTGACATTCAAGAACAGCGGAATTCACAATGTGGAATAAAAAAATGGCTGAGTGACTAAATTCATACTTTTGTTCTGTCTTCAAGAAGGTTGGCAGGAATCACATGCAGGTATTTTGAGACGCACAAATTTTACGGAGGAGCTGAAGCAAATTGTTATCAGAACATAAATTGTTTTAAGGTAATTTATGGGATGCTTGAAGGTAGATTATTGTTCATCCCAGAGGATTTAAGGATGTAGCCATAGAAATAGTGGATACATTGGCGATAATTTATTCCACAATATTTAGGGTCTTTAATTCTTATTACTGATTGGCGGGTATCTGGTCCCAAAAAAGGTAGATAGAGAACAGAAGGAACTATCGACCCGTGAGCCTAACGTCGGTAGTCGGGAAGGCTCTGGAGTCCGTTATCAAAGATTTCATCGCAGAACATTTGCAATACAGTGGTATAATGAAACAAAGACAACAATGATTTATGAAAGGGAAATAATGCTTACCGAATCTACCAAAATTCTTTGAAGATATCACGACTAGAGTTGACCAGGGAGACCCAGTCGACGTGATTCATTTAGTCTTTCAGAAGTTTTTGGTCAAGGTCGCACAGAGCAGATGAGCACGTTATGCCAACGTGCAGGGGATTGTGAGTATTGTTTTCATAGGGATGGAAAGCGAATCAAAGCCAAAAAGGAAAAATTGGCAACGCATAAACATTTTTACGATTCACAGGCAGTAAAGATGTGGTACGGAAATGATCTGTGCTAGGATTCTATCTGTTCCTCTAATGTGTTGACTATTAGGAGGAGCGAGCTAAATATATTAGTTCAATTTTGCAGATGATACACTGTTGTGTGGGAGGATGAACTCAGAAATCTGCAAGGAATCTCCAGCAGCACTCAGAATGGCTGAGTCAATGGCCATATGCATGGCAGATATGCAATATTACATGGGTAAGCATGAGATCATCCACGTCGGTCGCAAAAATTGGAAGGGAGATTATTACATGACTTGGTGTGCATTAAGAGAGGTGGAAACAGACGGAACCTTGCGTCCTCGTGCATCAATCGCTGGAAGTCAGCAGATAGGTACAGCAGGCAGTTATGAAAGGCAAATGGTATGTTGGACTTCACAGCGAGAGGATTTGTGGAGTTGGGATGTTTTACTGCAATTAAATGATGTACTGATGAGGTCACACTTGCAGTATAGTATCACGTAAAATTGTTTAGGCCCCATCTGGTGAAGTATGTTTTTGGTATTGGCAGAGTGCAGTGAAGGTGTACAATGCTATTTCCCGGGACGGCGTGCCTGCTAAATGACGCAAGACTGAAGATTGTATTCATGGGAGTTTCGAAATGTGATGGCTGATCTGTCAGAAAGTTATAAAATTCTGACTGGATTATACTGTGTGGATTCAGAAACAATATTCTCATGGTGGGGCGTCAACAACGAGGTGACATAGTTTTAGGATAAGGGTTAATCTTTTTCGACTCAGCTGAGGAGAAACGTCTTCATCCAGAGAGCGATGAATCTGTTGTCTTCGCTACCACAGACGTTATTTCTGTCCAAATCAATGTGTACTATACCTCTTGCGGTTAAAGCGCCCAAGTGATATTTGGAGAAGGCGGGATCAGCGTATTGAACTTGTTGAATTGCCTCTTCCAGCTTTTATTTTATGCATGTGTTTATATAAAAACACTGGCCCTACTATTATTATTGCTGCTAATTTCTTTCAAGGATAAAGTATACGGGCATATGCAGGGCAGATTTTGTGTAGAATTGGCCTGACTGGTGTTGGGAGAGTGCAAGTATGAGTCATTAAACATTGAGTCACCTGAATTAATTGTAATTATTTTCAAAAGGAGAAAGTGAGCATGCCGATACAGCAACAACAATAGGTAATATATATCTTCGAACTAGTTTAAACACTTAAAAATCTGTCCTTGATGCCTCCGCCATCTCCATTTAGACACCTTTGCATTCGAGGTGCCGAAAATTCGCTCATCAGATCCTACAGTGGAAGAGATTTTTACATTTGTCGCATGATGTGCCTGCATACTTATCGCCACATATCCTCTCAGAAATATCTTCTCGTTTTTCCAAAGATGTCCTCCACGTCTTTGAATATCCAGTTTATTATCACAACTTCCGATAAATATTTCTTCATTCTTAAGTCCAATTTATATGTGTTGTGTTAGCCCACAACAATCTACCTCTGTCGGCCCAGTTGCCTTGATTAGTATATTTCCCGCAGTTATCGTCTGCACTTAATAAGATAATACCTGACGAATTACAGACTTCATTGGCAGAGCACAATGCTAACCGCAAATATATTCAAATTGCACTGTTATCTATGGTAGTAAACTAGACAGACCAATTCACAATGGTTATGAAAAGACAAGATGTCTCCGTACGAGAGCTGACATCCTGAACTGCTTCAGTAATTCTTCTAAGTTTTATTTTATTGTCAGCTTGCACCATTCATACGAGACCAAATAACGGCCGGTATTAACCGGCTCAGATTCACTTTCTCCACTGGCAGCACTGTGTGCGAGCCTGCACGGAGATTCAGTGATTTGTAGTTGCATTAAAAATAAAGAGACTTGTCGGAAATCGGAGCGGCATTTTCATTGATTGCTGCAAATTAGAGGACGAGCCACATTCTTTGATATCACGCAAATGACAGTTCAATTTATCCTGAGGTATTTGAATCTGTCTGGTTTAAATTATAAAACCGTCATCCTGAATGTCCAAGAATGGTTCGATGTCAGTTCAATGTCTGTTCACGTCGAATTATCATCAAAACGGCAACATCGATTGCCGAACGAACAATAATTACATGTCGGAGACTGTAAGTAGTAATTGGAGGCAGGGGATTGGGTGCATGACTGCTTAACATAAGTATTACAACATTAAAAATCTTACGGAAATACATTCGAAAGTAAATTCCACGTATCGGTAACTAACATTATGGGAACCTTGAATAACTGAGGTGCAACTGCGGCCTTAAACAATTGCTAAAAGTATTTGTGAGAACATTGTCCTTGCAACTGGCATGATATGCATGATGCAAGGGTAAAAATTAAAGGAAGTGAAGGTTGACCAGCACTTGATTAAAACAAAGGATGTAAGAGGTTATGCAGATCGAATATTGTCATGACTGAAGACCAGCATACCTCGTGTCTCATGGTCTACAGGCTCTGTAAACTGATCTTCTATTCGCTGTCTATCCGTATTATATTTTGCGACTGGACACAGTTGGGTGTGCGAAAATGTCGATTCAATATAATATCCGTACCGCAGGAGAACTTGGTGCCATCTAGTCCCTTTAATTTAATGCCAGCATCCCACCCCATGGCCCAGTTCACCCTTCATCAGGGAAGAGTGGAAATGTGGCCCCTGGGGATATTTTTTTTTTCTTCACTTCGGCTGTATTTGCAGTTCTGTCGAATGCAGTTGGCGTGACCTAAAATGGCTTACCTTACATGCCCGATTAATATTGGACCATCCAAATGAAAGAATGCACTCGTTTACACAAATCACAGCCAATCCAAGACAACCCAAAGGCAAGACGATCTGGCCAAGTTCGAAGAGATTAACAGTCAGAAAGGCTGCCAATATGTCTAGGCCTGCTCTTTCAATCGGATATGAAGGTATAATCGATCTGATTGATCTATACGCACCGATTTATTGATGCAAGCCCCATCGTGACAGACTCCGGGCGTCTAGAGTCCCAGTATCATCTCATTTGCTGAAGATGTATGTGAGAATATTGCCATTGTCGATGGACACTTGGGGCTGGCCCAGGGGTTATGTATATTGGGCATCAATTGGACACCGAAATCCACTCTTGAAACGCCATTGGCAAAATGATACGGAATTGGATCAAGGGGGCGAAGCCAGGATTGCAGGATAAAAAATATATATCCCAATATAGAGCCCACACTCTCAGGCAGCGCAGAATCGATGTGGAAGGTGACGCCTACCTGAGAAGACAAGAGGGAGGGCGGGAGGAAACAAGGAGGAAGGAATTAAGTTCGGAGGGATGAAAATAACTTTGGGCAGGGGCTGATAACAAAGTTAATTTGTTCATCCACCCATACTTCTCTAGTACACAATGATTATTGACGCAAGAACCTGAATTTCAGTTACTTTATTATTCAAAGCGAGCTCACGGACCGAACAATTCTTTGCGATGTCAGGAATCATATTTCATTCGTGATTGGAAGGTGGATACATTACTTTATAAGATGGAAAGGCTTTAGGTCACATCTATGACGAATTGAAAGATATTAAATGGTTTTGGCAATCGTCCAGAAAAAAGTTATCTTGTTAGCGTTTGTTCACCATACTAGAAGGAGTCAAACATCCAGTCCAATCTCGCGAGGAATACAATTGCATCCACGCCATCTAATAACTCGTTTTGACATATTCTGTTGCAGGAAGTAGGCAACTGGAGACGAATTACGGTAAAGGCAATTGATCGAAATCGTGTGTTGCGAAATATATGTAAATGAGCAACGAACTGATGTTGCTACATTGGCAACCGTATGCTGATGCCCAGATGGATCGCCTACTCTCAAAGTTCAGTCTACTGGTTCTTTCTCCGATGAGTTTATAGTCATGGCAGAGGTATGGAGGCAGATACTAAAACAGACGTGCCACACATGTGGTCAAAATTCCAAAAGAAATAACTGACAATAAGGTAACAGTGATAAATTCCATGACCGCATTAAACCGAACATGGCATGATTCTGTTATGAGAACAAAATGTATTTGTGAAGGACGCCTTGGCATGCTGAAAGTGGATGATAAATGTAATGTTATGTCAGAAGTTGTCAGTTTCACGATTTAATTTTATTTTTATATCTCGTTGCATGTCCATCAGAAGGTTCTGAAACAGCCAACGGTCTGAACCACCTATTCATGCATACCGATATTTGATTGGATTGGATTGGATTAGATTTGATTATTGTCACATGTACCGAGGTACAGTGAAAAGTATATTTCTGCAAGCAGCGCAACAGATCATTCAGTACATGGAAGAAAAGGGAATTAAACAAAATTCAAGAAAATACATGAGAATACATAATAGGGCAACACAAGATATGCAATGTAACTACATAAGAATTGGCAACGGTTGAATCATACGGGGTGTAGTGTTAATGAGGTTAGTCAATAAGAGGGTAATTTATTCATTGTTTGTTCATTCGCCTGTTTATGACGTCAACCCAGTTCAAGAGTAACGTGTTTCTGAAGTCAAAATCTTTAAAATGCATAGCGCTTTTCAGGATCTTCGAAAGACTAGCAGTGCATTCTCGACAATTATTATTTATGAAATGTAGCAGACAATATAAGCATAATAGCTCCGCCAAATATAAATCTCATGCTGTTCACTGGAAATGTATTTTTACGAGGCCTATGATCTCTTGTTGCCCGCTCTTCTCCTAAATCGTGTCATCAAAACTGCCGCAAGTTGTGCCCAGCCAAGCTTGTTCACCAGCTGAAATCGTGGCTACAGGGCTGGCACAGGAAGGACAGCTTCAGATATATGGATCATTGGGATAACCTTTGGGGATGGTGGTGACAATATTGAGTTCTTTACCCGTCAGTCTGGCCTCAATGAAACTCGAGATGGATTTGGAGGTATGATATAATTTATTTTTAACCAATTTCAAGGCTGACGTGCTCCACAGGGATTCAGAACACACAGGCAGTCTTCTGAAGCCCCATAACCGAGTGAAATCGGAGACAAAGACATCTCTGCAAATATCATTCAAATGGCGTCAAGTTTCAAATACAAGAATCCCATAGGTCATCCTATACACCTTCTGACCTGGCCACATATCCTGATTGGCTCACATGTCAACCCGAGGCCACTTGTTACCCAGCATCCTTTTCCCCATCCTCCACGAGGCACCCCTCCCCACTTCCTGGCTATGCTTTCTGAATCCCTTTGTCCTTTGTTTGTGAACTCACTACGATCAGACTGGCTCACATCTACCTTATTCTAACTAATGATCCTATTTTATATCACATTCGTTTTTTCAATTCCTCATTCCCTCCATTTATCATTTCATGATAACCTATCAGTCCAATACATAGGTACGGCCCCTCATCTAAGAAGATTCGTCGCTGCATTTCCAATTCGTGTTGCAGCACCCCGTCATCCGCTGCACCCTCGTGGATCCTAACAGCCAAGGTTCTAGGGGCGTCTATCTGTTCCACTGTACCCTGCATTTTACCCATCACGCATTTAAGGATGGCCAGGCCCACAATGAGGCAGCCGAGTGCCACTGCTATATACATGGCCATATTTATCAACCAGTCCTTCCAACCTCCGAATCCCCGGTTTCCCCAAGTGCGAGGGCCCTGCATACCGTCCAGGTGATCCCGTATGCGACTCATAAATTTAGTGATGTTAGCGGTCAGGTCATGAACCCCCATGATACACTTACACTGAACTATGGCGCATACCCCACCCCCACGTGCCAAACGATAGTCAGGAGCGGTTCTGCATGGCAAACAACCGCAGCTGAGACAATTCATTGGTTATTACCCCGAGGGCTCCCAAGGTTTCGTTTCCCAGGATGGTAAGGCCACAAATCAAATAATTTATATCGCTGACCGCCAAGGAACACCCCACACAACCCAGTATCAAGACGATTAGAATTCCCCATCCAGCGGAGTGGCCCCGGTTGGGTGCTGGAATCTGAGTTTTGTTCCAGTTCTCGCAGAATTCGGCTGAGACTGCCCGGCGTACCAACTGATTGTGCAGTATCCACGCAGAGGGGCAGGGTACTGTGCTCGGGACTAGATTCCCGATAGCAATTTGGCGGGGAAATGGGGGTGACAGAACATTGGACGCTGTGCCATTGAAAAAAAAGTAGTATCCTTGCTCCATGTACAGGCTATATCAGTATATCGGTTGAGCAGGGATCCCCCAGTAGCCCAGTTTATCCAGCTTAGGAAAGCCCAATCGGGCCT
The DNA here is from genome assembly GCF_902713615.1 of Scyliorhinus canicula. Lineage (NCBI taxonomy): Eukaryota > Metazoa > Chordata > Chondrichthyes > Carcharhiniformes > Scyliorhinidae > Scyliorhinus > Scyliorhinus canicula. Next base: position 92,122,595 of record NC_052157.1, read on the forward strand.
CCTAGCAATGCGGAAAGCCCTAGTGATATGACAGACTTTCGCCCAGCCACAAAGGAGCTGTAGGCCGGCGTTCAATGGAACACAGATGGTGTTGTAACAGATGCATTGGCCGGACGCCTGAGCGATGTGACACCTCCTATCTGTAAAGGTGGGGAACAGACACGTTATATTCGTTTCCACCTCTACCAGCAAACAGCCGTACCCCTCACTGCTGAAACAATTCTTGTACGACCGGGGGTCTCTATTGGGAGTGAAGTGGCTCGGTATGTACGCCCTCCACCGTTGAAGCTTATCATGGCGTGAATGGGAATTATTGCGAGGAAGGGGAAGGCAAATAGCCGGTGGTGCTGAACCCAGATCGTAAGGAAGAATGACTTGCTCGGGCTGTGTCTCGGAACGCTGACAATGAACCACCGTTAGGGGAGTGCCCCAAAACGGTGAAACAGAAAATACCCTAGACACCAATGCGGGGTTCGGGTAGCAGACAACCCGTCCCTGGCCATACAAGCGGCGGTAGATCTAGTAGAAGAGATCCCTACTGCCAGTTTTCCCTCATTCTGGGTCCGAAATGAACATGGAACATAGAACATTACAGCGCAGTACGGGCCCTTCGGCCCTCGATGTTGCACCGACCTGTGAAACCATCTGAAACCTATCTGACCTACACTATTCCATTTTCATCCGTATGTCTATCCAGTGACCACTTAAATGCCCTTAAAGTTGGCGAGTCTACTGCTGTTGCAGGCAGGGCGTTCCACGTCCCTACTACTCTCTGAGTAATGAAACTGCCTCTGACATCTGTCCTAAATCTACCACCACTGAATTTAAAGCTATGCCCCCTCGTGTTGGTCATCACCATCCGAGGAAAAAGACTCTCACTGTCCACCCTATCTAACCCTCTGACTATCTTATCTGTCTCTATTAAGTCACCTCTCAGACTTCTCTCTAACGAAAACAACCTCAAGTCCCTGAGCCTTTCCTCGTAAGACCTTCCCTCCATACCAGGCAACATCCTAGTAAATCTCCTCTGAAACCTTTCCAAAGCTACCACATCCTTCCAAAAACGTGGTGACCAGAAATGCACGCATTACTCCAGGAGCGGCCGCACCTGAGTTATGTACAGCTTCAGCATGACTTTGTGGCTCCGAAACTCAATCCCCCTACAGATAAAGGCTAGCACATCATATGCCTTCTTAACAGCCCTATTAACCTGGGTGGCAACTTTCAGGGATTTATGTACCTGGATACCGAGATCTCTCGGTTCATCTACACTACCATGAATTATGTATATCTCCTGATAACCTACATTCTAGTTGTACTCTCCTTCATAAATGCTCCATCCTGTCTCTAGTCCCCCTCTCTCTCTCACAACCTCTTCCTACCCTCTCCGCACGGTCTGACTTTACCTTTATGGCACCAATCTTAACACATCCAAAATCACATTAACATATAATCCAAAAACTAGGCAATGTCCATGCAATGCTCGCTTCCCATCGCCGGGACCGGTGCTATCGCTCATGATTCCTGCAGTGTCCGTTAACCTGATGACCTTCCATGAGTCGATACCATGTCCTTGTATATGGGGGCAACGAAGAACCTTACCTCTGAATAAGTGAAATGTCTTCGGAGATTTGTTGGGATAACAGATGTAGATGATATTTCCCTTTTCCATTTCCGCCACCGATGTCACATCAAGCGAGGCGAAGCCGAAGATTACACAGGCGGTGCGTAACCAACCCATCATGCTCCACACCCGTAAAACGGCGCTGGAGAAGGGAGGCAGGTTAGTGACTGACCATTTTGCAGTGGTGGAAGTGGATCCAAGCACTCCGCCCCTCCACTTTCACTGCAGTGTGGGTGATAAGGAGAACTTGGAAGGGCCCCTCCAATCTTGGCTCCGACCCTTTCCGAGTCCACTTTTTGACCATGACATAACTACCAGGCTGCACTGAAAGCGAGCTATGTAATGGGGATGGTGACCGGTGAGCCGCGCGGGCCTGGCCATGGAGCCCCTTGAGGCCCTTAGTGAGGGCAAGAACACAGGTAGTCATTTCTTCAGTCATATTGTGAAACTGTACCAGTCTGGGACCATGCAGGTTCCAGGGAGTTCTGAGGGGCCTGCCGTATAGGATATCGGCAGAAGAGAGCCGGCCCGTTCCAGCAGCTGTAAACCGCAGCTCGAAGAGTGCAACGGGGAGCAACTTAAGCCATTTCAGTCCCGTGTCTGCTCTTAATTTAGCCAATATAGTTTTGAGGGTCTGATTGTGTCTCTCAACCTATCCGGCCGCCTATGGTCTGTACGCACAGTGGCGTATGCCTAACTGGGAGCAGAACACCTTGTTAATCTGACCATTTAAATGAGGCCCGTTATCAGAACTTAACTGAGCTGGTCTGCCGTACCGGGGAATGATTTCCCCCATCTGAACTTTAACCAAAGTAGCAGCTTTATTATCGGTAGTCGGATATGCTTCAACTCATCTACTGAGCACATCCACAATGACCAAAGCATATTTATAACATTGACGCCTACCCAACTCAATGTAATCTATCGGGAGCGTCTCAAAGGGACGGGGTTTGCCCGATAACACAAGGGATACCTTTGCCGGTGTTACATTGCTGACAAATCAAACACCGATTACTGATCATCTGTTACAGCCCCTGCATTTTAGGGTGCCACCATGTGTCCAGTAACAAATCACTAGTCCCCCGAGCCCCAAAATGAGTTGCAACGTGTACACATTCGATGACCCATAAAGCTACTACATCAGACATAGAAGTCTGATGTGCTGGCGTGGTCCATAAAGAAGAAACAGAATCATATATACAGAATCATCCAGCAGAGGGCAGCAGAGCAGAGCTACTGATCAGCTGTTCTGGGGAAATTTGCATACGTGCAGTGCGGTCAGCCTAAGTTGAAGGTGAATCTGCGAAGGGGACCTGAGGAGTTTGAGTGAAGGCAATCATCCAGCAGAGGGCAGCAGAGCAGAGCTACTGATCAGCTGTTCTGGGGAAATTTGCATACGTGCAGTGCGGTCAGCCTAAGTTGAAGGTGAATCTGCGAAGGGGACCTGAGGAGTTTGAGTGAAGGCAATCATCCAGCAGAGGGCAGCAGAGCAGAGCTACTGATCAGCTGTTCTGGGGAAATTTGCATACGTGCAGTGCGGTCAGCCTAAGTTGAAGGTGGTTTGTGGAGAGGCTGTTGGACCATCCAAATGAAAGAATGCACTCGTTTACACAAATCACAGCCAATCCAAGACAACCCAAAGGCAAGACGATCTGGCCAAGTTCGAAGAGATTAACAGTCAGAAAGGCTGCCAATATGTCTAGGCCTGCTCTTTCAATCGGATATGAAGGTATAATCGATCTGATTGATCTATACGCACCGATTTATTGATGCAAGCCCCATCGTGACAGACTCCGGGCGTCTAGAGTCCCAGTATCATCTCATTTGCTGAAGATGTATGTGAGAATATTGCCATTGTCGATGGACACTTGGGGCTGGCCCAGGGGTTATGTATATTGGGCATCAATTGGACACCGAAATCCACTCTTGAAACGCCATTGGCAAAATGATACGGAATTGGATCAAGGGGGCGAAGCCAGGATTGCAGGATAAAAAATATATATCCCAATATAGAGCCCACACTCTCAGGCAGCGCAGAATCGATGTGGAAGGTGACGCCTACCTGAGAAGACAAGAGGGAGGGCGGGAGGAAACAAGGAGGAAGGAATTAAGTTCGGAGGGATGAAAATAACTTTGGGCAGGGGCTGATAACAAAGTTAATTTGTTCATCCACCCATACTTCTCTAGTACACAATGATTATTGACGCAAGAACCTGAATTTCAGTTACTTTATTATTCAAAGCGAGCTCACGGACCGAACAATTCTTTGCGATGTCAGGAATCATATTTCATTCGTGATTGGAAGGTGGATACATTACTTTATAAGATGGAAAGGCTTTAGGTCACATCTATGACGAATTGAAAGATATTAAATGGTTTTGGCAATCGTCCAGAAAAAAGTTATCTTGTTAGCGTTTGTTCACCATACTAGAAGGAGTCAAACATCCAGTCCAATCTCGCGAGGAATACAATTGCATCCACGCCATCTAATAACTCGTTTTGACATATTCTGTTGCAGGAAGTAGGCAACTGGAGACGAATTACGGTAAAGGCAATTGATCGAAATCGTGTGTTGCGAAATATATGTAAATGAGCAACGAACTGATGTTGCTACATTGGCAACCGTATGCTGATGCCCAGATGGATCGCCTACTCTCAAAGTTCAGTCTACTGGTTCTTTCTCCGATGAGTTTATAGTCATGGCAGAGGTATGGAGGCAGATACCAAAACAGACGTGCCACACATGTGGTCAAAATTCCAAAAGAAATAACTGACAATAAGGTAACAGTGATAAATTCCATGACCGCATTAAACCGAACATGGCATGATTCTGTTATGAGAACAAAATGTATTTGTAAAGGACGCCTTGGCATGCTGAAAGTGGATGATAAATGTAATGTTATGTCAGAAGTTGTCAGTTTCACGATTTAATTTTATTTTTATATCTCGTTGCATGTCCATCAGAAGGTTCTGAAACAGCCAACGGTCTGAACCACCTATTCATGCATACCGATATTTGATTGGATTGGATTGGATTAGATTTGATTATTGTCACATGTACCGAGGTACAGTGAAAAGTATATTTCTGCAAGCAGCGCAACAGATCATTCAGTACATGGAAGAAAAGGGAATTAAACAAAATTCAAGAAAATACATGAGAATACATAATAGGGCAACACAAGATATGCAATGTAACTACATAAGAATTGGCAACGGTTGAATCATACGGGGTGTAGTGTTAATGAGGTTAGTCAATAAGAGGGTAATTTATTCATTGTTTGTTCATTCGCCTGTTTATGACGTCAACCCAGTTCAAGAGTAACGTGTTTCTGAAGTCAAAATCTTTAAAATGCATAGCGCTTTTCAGGATCTTCGAAAGACTAGCAGTGCATTCTCGACAATTATTATTTATGAAATGTAGCAGACAATATAAGCATAATAGCTCCGCCAAATATAAATCTCATGCTGTTCACTGGAAATGTATTTTTACGAGGCCTATGATCTCTTGTTGCCCGCTCTTCTCCTAAATCGTGTCATCAAAACTGCCGCAAGTTGTGCCCAGCCAAGCTTGTTCACCAGCTGAAATCGTGGCTACAGGGCTGGCACAGGAAGGACAGCTTCAGATATATGGATCATTGGGATAACCTTTGGGGATGGTGGTGACAATATTGAGTTCTTTACCCGTCAGTCTGGCCTCAATGAAACTCGAGATGGATTTGGAGGTATGATATAATTTATTTTTAACCAATTTCAAGGCTGACGTGCTCCACAGGGATTCAGAACACACAGGCAGTCTTCTGAAGCCCCATAACCGAGTGAAATCGGAGACAAAGACATCTCTGCAAATATCATTCAAATGGCGTCAAGTTTCAAATACAAGAATCCCATAGGTCATCCTATACACCTTCTGACCTGGCCACATATCCTGATTGGCTCACATGTCAACCCGAGGCCACTTGTTACCCAGCATCCTTTTCCCCATCCTCCACGAGGCACCCCTCCCCACTTCCTGGCTATGCTTTCTGAATCCCTTTGTCCTTTGTTTGTGAACTCACTACGATCAGACTGGCTCACATCTACCTTATTCTAACTAATGATCCTATTTTATATCACATTCGTTTTTTCAATTCCTCATTCCCTCCATTTATCATTTCATGATAACCTATCAGTCCAATACATAGGTACGGCCCCTCATCTAAGAAGATTCGTCGCTGCATTTCCAATTCGTGTTGCAGCACCCCGTCATCCGCTGCACCCTCGTGGATCCTAACAGCCAAGGTTCTAGGGGCGTCTATCTGTTCCACTGTACCCTGCATTTTACCCATCACGCATTTAAGGATGGCCAGGCCCACAATGAGGCAGCCGAGTGCCACTGCTATATACATGGCCATATTTATCAACCAGTCCTTCCAACCTCCGAATCCCCGGTTTCCCCAAGTGCGAGGGCCCTGCATACCGTCCAGGTGATCCCGTATGCGACTCATAAATTTAGTGATGTTAGCGGTCAGGTCATGAACCCCCATGATACACTTACACTGAACTATGGCGCATACCCCACCCCCACGTGCCAAACGATAGTCAGGAGCGGTTCTGCATGGCAAACAACCGCAGCTGAGACAATTCATTGGTTATTACCCCGAGGGCTCCCAAGGTTTCGTTTCCCAGGATGGTAAGGCCACAAATCAAATAATTTATATCGCTGACCGCCAAGGAACACCCCACACAACCCAGTATCAAGACGATTAGAATTCCCCATCCAGCGGAGTGGCCCCGGTTGGGTGCTGGAATCTGAGTTTTGTTCCAGTTCTCGCAGAATTCGGCTGAGACTGCCCGGCGTACCAACTGATTGTGCAGTATCCACGCAGAGGGGCAGGGTACTGTGCTCGGGACTAGATTCCCGATAGCAATTTGGCGGGGAAATGGGGGTGACAGAACATTGGACGCTGTGCCATTGAAAAAAAAGTAGTATCCTTGCTCCATGTACAGGCTATATCAGTATATCGGTTGAGCAGGGATCCCCCAGTAGCCCAGTTTATCCAGCTTAGGAAAGCCCAATCGGGCCTCCTAGCAATGCGGAAAGCCCTAGTGATATGACAGACTTTCGCCCAGCCACAAAGGAGCTGTAGGCCGGCGTTCAATGGAACACAGATGGTGTTGTAACAGATGCATTGGCCGGACGCCTGAGCGATGTGACACCTCCTATCTGTAAAGGTGGGGAACAGACACGTTATATTCGTTTCCACCTCTACCAGCAAACAGCCGTACCCCTCACTGCTGAAACAATTCTTGTACGACCGGGGGTCTCTATTGGGAGTGAAGTGGCTCGGTATGTACGCCCTCCACCGTTGAAGCTTATCATGGCGTGAATGGGAATTATTGCGAGGAAGGGGAAGGCAAATAGCCGGTGGTGCTGAACCCAGATCGTAAGGAAGAATGACTTGCTCGGGCTGTGTCTCGGAACGCTGACAATGAACCACCGTTAGGGGAGTGCCCCAAAACGGTGAAACAGAAAATACCCTAGACACCAATGCGGGGTTCGGGTAGCAGACAACCCGTCCCTGGCCATACAAGCGGCGGTAGATCTAGTAGAAGAGATCCCTACTGCCAGTTTTCCCTCATTCTGGGTCCGAAATGAACATGGAACATAGAACATTACAGCGCAGTACGGGCCCTTCGGCCCTCGATGTTGCACCGACCTGTGAAACCATCTGAAACCTATCTGACCTACACTATTCCATTTTCATCCGTATGTCTATCCAGTGACCACTTAAATGCCCTTAAAGTTGGCGAGTCTACTGCTGTTGCAGGCAGGGCGTTCCACGTCCCTACTACTCTCTGAGTAATGAAACTGCCTCTGACATCTGTCCTAAATCTACCACCACTGAATTTAAAGCTATGCCCCCTCGTGTTGGTCATCACCATCCGAGGAAAAAGACTCTCACTGTCCACCCTATCTAACCCTCTGACTATCTTATCTGTCTCTATTAAGTCACCTCTCAGACTTCTCTCTAACGAAAACAACCTCAAGTCCCTGAGCCTTTCCTCGTAAGACCTTCCCTCCATACCAGGCAACATCCTAGTAAATCTCCTCTGAAACCTTTCCAAAGCTACCACATCCTTCCAAAAACGTGGTGACCAGAAATGCACGCATTACTCCAGGAGCGGCCGCACCTGAGTTATGTACAGCTTCAGCATGACTTTGTGGCTCCGAAACTCAATCCCCCTACAGATAAAGGCTAGCACATCATATGCCTTCTTAACAGCCCTATTAACCTGGGTGGCAACTTTCAGGGATTTATGTACCTGGATACCGAGATCTCTCGGTTCATCTACACTACCATGAATTATGTATATCTCCTGATAACCTACATTCTAGTTGTACTCTCCTTCATAAATGCTCCATCCTGTCTCTAGTCCCCCTCTCTCTCTCACAACCTCTTCCTACCCTCTCCGCACGGTCTGACTTTACCTTTATGGCACCAATCTTAACACATCCAAAATCACATTAACATATAATCCAAAAACTAGGCAATGTCCATGCAATGCTCGCTTCCCATCGCCGGGACCGGTGCTATCGCTCATGATTCCTGCAGTGTCCGTTAACCTGATGACCTTCCATGAGTCGATACCATGTCCTTGTATATGGGGGCAACGAAGAACCTTACCTCTGAATAAGTGAAATGTCTTCGGAGATTTGTTGGGATAACAGATGTAGATGATATTTCCCTTTTCCATTTCCGCCACCGATGTCACATCAAGCGAGGCGAAGCCGAAGATTACACAGGCGGTGCGTAACCAACCCATCATGCTCCACACCCGTAAAACGGCGCTGGAGAAGGGAGGCAGGTTAGTGACTGACCATTTTGCAGTGGTGGAAGTGGATCCAAGCACTCCGCCCCTCCACTTTCACTGCAGTGTGGGTGATAAGGAGAACTTGGAAGGGCCCCTCCAATCTTGGCTCCGACCCTTTCCGAGTCCACTTTTTGACCATGACATAACTACCAGGCTGCACTGAAAGCGAGCTATGTAATGGGGATGGTGACCGGTGAGCCGCGCGGGCCTGGCCATGGAGCCCCTTGAGGCCCTTAGTGAGGGCAAGAACACAGGTAGTCATTTCTTCAGTCATATTGTGAAACTGTACCAGTCTGGGACCATGCAGGTTCCAGGGAGTTCTGAGGGGCCTGCCGTATAGGATATCGGCAGAAGAGAGCCGGCCCGTTCCAGCAGCTGTAAACCGCAGCTCGAAGAGTGCAACGGGGAGCAACTTAAGCCATTTCAGTCCCGTGTCTGCTCTTAATTTAGCCAATATAGTTTTGAGGGTCTGATTGTGTCTCTCAACCTATCCGGCCGCCTATGGTCTGTACGCACAGTGGCGTATGCCTAACTGGGAGCAGAACACCTTGTTAATCTGACCATTTAAATGAGGCCCGTTATCAGAACTTAACTGAGCTGGTCTGCCGTACCGGGGAATGATTTCCCCCATCTGAACTTTAACCAAAGTAGCAGCTTTATTATCGGTAGTCGGATATGCTTCAACTCATCTACTGAGCACATCCACAATGACCAAAGCATATTTATAACATTGACGCCTACCCAACTCAATGTAATCTATCGGGAGCGTCTCAAAGGGACGGGGTTTGCCCGATAACACAAGGGATACCTTTGCCGGTGTTACATTGCTGACAAATCAAACACCGATTACTGATCATCTGTTACAGCCCCTGCATTTTAGGGTGCCACCATGTGTCCAGTAACAAATCACTAGTCCCCCGAGCCCCAAAATGAGTTGCAACGTGTACACATTCGATGACCCATAAAGCTACTACATCAGACATAGAAGTCTGATGTGCTGGCGTGGTCCATAAAGAAGAAACAGAATCATATATACAGAATCATCCAGCAGAGGGCAGCAGAGCAGAGCTACTGATCAGCTGTTCTGGGGAAATTTGCATACGTGCAGTGCGGTCAGCCTAAGTTGAAGGTGAATCTGCGAAGGGGACCTGAGGAGTTTGAGTGAAGGCAATCATCCAGCAGAGGGCAGCAGAGCAGAGCTACTGATCAGCTGTTCTGGGGAAATTTGCATACGTGCAGTGCGGTCAGCCTAAGTTGAAGGTGAATCTGCGAAGGGGACCTGAGGAGTTTGAGTGAAGGCAATCATCCAGCAGAGGGCAGCAGAGCAGAGCTACTGATCAGCTGTTCTGGGGAAATTTGCATACGTGCAGTGCGGTCAGCCTAAGTTGAAGGTGGTTTGTGGAGAGGCTGTTGGCAAGTGACAGTTAAACCCGAAACACTTCGTGAGTGTTTCCCACCCTACCTCCTCCTCTAACCAACCCCCCCCACCCCACGGTGGTTGGGAAGCGGGAGCAGGGGCCTGTCGTGAAGGTGAGTGAGTGCCTTTAAATTTGCTTACCTTTGAGCGGGAGCAGGGTTTGAGGTAATATCAGGTAAGCTCTTCCTTTCTTTTTCTTTTTCTTGTTATTTTTTAAATCTAGAGGTGATGTCAGGGAAGGCAGTACAATGCTCCTCCTGCAGAATGTTTGAGGTGAGGGACGCCGTCAGTGTCCCTGCTGATTTCATCTGTGGGAAGTGCACCCAACTCCAGCTCCTCAAAAACCGTGTTAGGGACCTGGAGCTTGAGCTGGATGAACTTCGGATCATTCGGGAGGCAGAGGGGGTCATAGATAGGAGCTTCAGGGAAATTGTTACACCAAAGACTGGAGATAGATGGGTAACTGTAAGAGGGACTGGGAAGAAGCAGTCAGTGCAGGGACCCCCTGCGGTCGTTCCCCTGAGTAACAAGTATACCGTTTTGGATACTTGTGGGGGGGACGACTTACCAGGGGTAAGCCATGGGGTACAGGCCTCTGGCACGGAGTCTGTCCCTGTTGCTCAGAAGGGAAGGGGGGAAAGGAGTAGAACATTAGTAATTGGGGACTCAATAGTCAGGGGCACAGATAGGAGATTTTGTGGGAGCGAGAGAGACTCACGTTTGGTCTGTTGCCTCCCAGGTGCAAGGGTACGTGATGTCTCGGATCGTGTTTTCCGGGTCCTTAATGGGGAGGGGGAGCAGCCCCAAGTCGTAGTCCACATTGGCACTAACGACATAGGTAGGAAAGGGGACAAGGATGTCAGGCAGGCCTTTAGGGAGCTAGGATGGAAGCTCAGAGCGAGAACAAACAGAGTTGTTATCTCTGGGTTGTTGCCCGTGCCACGTGATAGTGAGATGAGGAATAGGGAGAGAGAGCAATTAAACACGTGGCTACAGGGATGGTGCAGGCGGGAGGGATTCAGATTTCTGGATAACTGGGGCTCTTTCTGGGGAAGGTGGGACCTCTATAGACAGGATGGTCTACATCTGAACCTGAGGGGCACCAATATCCTGGGGGGGAGATTTGTTAGTGCTCTTTGGGGGGGTTTAAACTAATTCAGCAGGGGCATGGGAACCTGGATTGTAGTTTTAGGGTACGGGAGATTGAGAGTATAGAGGTCAGGAGCACAGATTTGACTTCGCAGGAGGGTGCCAGTGTTCAGGTAGGTGGTTTGAAGTGTGTCTACTTCAATGCCAGGAGTATACGAAATAAGGTAGGGGAACTGGCAGCATGGGTTGGTACCTGGGACTTCGATGTTGTGGCCATTTCAGAGACATGGATAGAGCAGGGACAGGAATGGTTGTTGCAGGTTCCGGGGTTTAGGTGTTTTAGTAAGTTCAGAGAAGGGGGCAAAAGAGGGGGAGGTGTGGCGCTGCTAGTCAAGGACAGTATTACGGTGGTGGAAAGGATGCTAGATGGGGACTCTTCTTCTGAGGTAGTATGGGCTGAGGTTAGAAACAGGAAAGGAGAGGTCACCCTGTTGGGAGTTTTCTATAGGCCACCTAATAGTTCTAGGGATGTAGAGGAAAGGATGGCGAAGATGATTCTGGAAAAGAGCGAAAGTAACAGGGTAGTTGTTATGGGAGACTTTAACTTTCCAAATATTGACTGGAAAAGATATAGTTCGAGTACATTAGATGGGTCATTCTTTGTACAATGTGTGCAGGAGGGTTTCCTGACACAATATGTTGACAGGCCAACAAGAGGCGAGGCCACATTGGATTTGGTTTTGGGTAATGAACCAGGCCAGGTGTTAGATCTGGAGGTAGGTGAGCACTTTGGAAACAGTGACCACAATTCGGTGACCTTTACGTTAGTGATGGAAAGGGATAAGTATACCCCGCAGGGCAAGAGTTATAGCTGGGGGAAGGGCAATTATGATGCCATTAGACATGACTTAGGATGTGTTGGTTGGAGAAGTAGGCTGCAAGGGTTGGGCACACTGGATATGTGGAGCTTGTTCAAGGAACAGCTATTGCATGTTCTTGATAAGTACGTACCAGTCAGGCAGGGAGGAAGGGGTCGAGCGAGGGAACCGTGGTTTACCAAAGAAGTGGAATCTCTTGTTAAGAGGAAGAAGGAGGCCTATGTGAAGATGAGGCGTGAAGTTTCAGTTGGGGCGCTTGATATTTACAAGGAAGCGAGGAAGGATCTAAAGAGAGAGCTGAGACGAGCAAGGAGGGGACATGAGAAGTCTTTGGCAGGTAGGATCAAGGAAAACCCAAAAGCTTTCTATAGGTATGTCAGGAATAAAAGAATGACTAGGGTAAGAGTAGGGCCAGTCAAGGACAGTGGTGGGAAGTTGTGTGTGGAGGCTGAGGAGATAAGCGAGATACTAAATGAATACTTTTCGTCAGTATTCACTCAAGAAAAAGATAATATTGTGGAGGAGAATGCTGAGACCCAGGCTATTAGAATAGATGGCATTGAGGTGCGTAGGGAAGAAGTGTTGGCAATTCTGGACAAGGTGAAAATAGATAAGTCCCCGGGGCCGGATGGGATTTATCCTAGGATTCTCTGGGAAGCCAGGGAAGAGATTGCTGAGCCTTTGGCTTTGATTTTTAGGTCATCATTGGCTACAGGAATAGTGCCAGAGGACTGGAGGATAGCAAATGTGGTCCCTTTGTTCAAGAAGGGGAGCAGAGATAACCCCGGTAACTATAGGCCGGTGAGCCTAACGTCTGTGGTGGGTAAAGTCTTGGAGAGGATTATAAAAGATACGATTTATAATCATCTAGATAGGAATAATATGATTAGGGACAGTCAGCATGGTTTTGTGAAGGGTAGGTCATGCCTCACAAACCTTATCGAGTTCTTTGAGAAGGTGACTGAACAGGTAGACGAGGGTAGAGCAGTTGATGTGGTGTATATGGATTTCAGTAAAGCGTTTGATAAGGTTCCCCACGGTCGTCTATTGCAGAAAATACGGAGGCTGGGGATTGAGGGTGATTTAGAGATGTGGATCAGAAATTGGCTAGTTGAAAGAAGACAGAGAGTGGTAGTTGATGGGAAATGTTCAGAATGGAGTTCAGTTACGAGTGGCGTACCACAAGGATCTGTTCTGGGGCCGTTGCTGTTTGTCATTTTTATAAATGACCTAGAGGAGGGCGCAGAAGGATGGGTGAGTAAATTTGCAGACGACACTAAAGTCGGTGGAGTTGTAGACTGTGCGGAAGGATGTTGCAGGTTACAGAGGGACATAGATAAGCTGCAGAGCTGGGCTGAGAGGTGGCAAATGGAGTTTAATGTGGAGAAGTGTGAGGTGATTCACTTTGGAAAGAATAATAGAAATGCGGAATATTTGGCTAATGGTAAAATTCTTGGTAGTGTGGATGAGCAGAGGGATCTCGGTGTCCATGTACATAGATCCCTGAAAGTTGCCACCCAGGTTGATAGGGTTGTGAAGAAGGCCTATGGTGTGTTGGCCTTTATTGGTAGAGGGATTGAGTTCCGGAGCCATGAGGTCATGTTGCAGTTGTACAAAACTCTAGTACGGCCGCATTTGGAGTATTGCGTACAGTTCTGGTCGCCTCATTATAGGAAGGACGTGGAAGCTTTGGAACGGGTGCAGAGGAGATTTACCAGGATGTTGCCTGGTATGGAGGGAAAATCTTATGAGGAAAGGCTGATGGACTTGAGGTTGTTTTCGTTAGAGAGAAGAAGGTTAAGAGGTGACTTAATAGAGGCATACAAAATGATCAGAGGGTTAGATAGGGTGGACAGCGAGAGCCTTCTCCCGCGGATGGAGGTGGCTAGCACGAGGGGACATAGCCTTAAATTGAGGGGTAATAGATATAGGACAGAGGTCAGAGGTGGGTTTTTTACGCAAAGAGTGGTGAGGCCGTGGAATGCCCTACCTGCAACAGTAGTGAACATGCCAACATTGAGGGCATTTAAAAATTTATTGGATAAGCATATGGATGATAAGGGCATAGTGTAGGTTAGATGGCCTTTAGATTTTTTCCATGTCGGTGCAACATCGAGGGCCGAAGGGCCTGTACTGCGCTGTATCGTTCTATGTTCTATGTTCTATGTTCTATATACAACCTAACCGGTCCAACATTTGTTTATCACTTTCATGTGCGTCCTCCTGTAACCTTATGACGTCTTGGATGGTTGGCATTGGCTTGTCAGAGGCAGACCTATTTATTTCAGAACGTTTAGTCTGACTTAACATTTTCGGCACCATCACTTGCTCAATTTGCGCGGCTGTCCGCGCTGCACAATCTTCTCGTTCATTACCAACATCAACTGAGGTCTTACCGTTTGTATTGGCCGCGCATTTAATGACGGAAATCTGCGCTGGCATAAGGATGGTCTGCAGTAGGTCATTAACTAAACCCCGGTGGGATATCTCCGTGCTTGCCGAGGTAAGGAATCCCCTATTCTTCCAGAGTTTTCCAAAGTTATGAACTACCACGCAGGCGTATCGTGAGTCAGTATAAATATTTACCCGGCGATCTGCCCCAAGTATACATGCACGGGTAAGGGCAAAATGTTTGGCTTGGTGGGCTGAATAAGGGGTCAGAAAAGTGGCCGCTTCAAGGGAGAGGCCATCCTGATCCACGATTGCGTAACCGGACAGTCTCCATCCAGTGCGCCTTATTAATGCACTGCCATCAACATACATAATCATGTCAGGTTGATCAAACGGAATATCGCTCAGATCTTCTCTTATTGTAGTAGCTTCCTGAATCAAGGATTGTCAGTCGTGGCCAGGTGCCTCTTCATGGTCAGGGGGACCGCTAAGTAAACAGGCGGGATTGATAGTGCTACAATATTTAAATGTCAGACCTGGATTGTTTAGAAGTTATATTTCATACCTATTCTGACGAGCTGCGATAAGATGCTGAGTCTGCAGTTGTCCCAGTCGCGCAATGACCGAGTGGGAGCTATTCACCGTAATGTCCTGTTAGAGAGTTATATTGGCAGCAGCCTGCAAAGTATTGCATATCGCTGCCAGGATCTGGGTTCAAACAGGCTGGCCCAACGCCACTGGATCAAGTTTGGAAGAGTAATATGCCACAGTCCGGTGCTTATCCCCATGTTGCTGAGGGAGTATCGCTGTTCAACACCCTTCCAGAACAGTACAGTATATCTGTAACAGTCGGTCGTACAGGGGCCTACCGCGGGCCGGTGCTTGGAACAAGGCCTGCCTCAGGCTACGGAAGGCGTCGAGTGCCTCGCTGGTGAGAATACTTTTCGCTAGTGTAAGTCGTCAGCAGCTTTGTATAGACAGCAATGTTTTGTATCCACTGCCTGCAATAATTCACCATATCCAGCCAATGATGGACATCCTTAGCTGTAGTAGGGGCGCGGGATTGGCATATGGGTTCAATCCTCCTGGGTTCGAGCCTTCTGTTTGGTATTTGTAAGTAAAACTCCTTGGAACTTGACCTTTGTCTGAGCCACCAGGACCTTTCATTGTGAAACAACGTAAGTCAACGAGGAGAGGTGGTTTAATAACTGGATCACATCATCCCTGTTACTAGGCTCGTCGGGACTCGCTATATACGGCACTAGAGTGGAACCATGCTCAAATGTCAAGGTCTTGAGTTGGGTCTGAAGAGCGTTCGTGAGTTGAAGAACCCCTGAGGCAGTCTGGCCCAGGTATACTGCTGTCCATTGTAAGTGAAGGCAAACAAATATTGGCTTTCAGATGCAAGTCGAAATGCAAAGGAAGCGTGCTGGAGGTCAACTATGGCGAAGACCCGGCTCGAGCTGGAATTTGAGCCAGTATGTGGGCGGGATTAGGGACGGGATCATGTAGCGGCTGCGCGATGGCTTTGATTGAACATAAATCCTGTACTAACCGGTACTGGTCCGGTTTGCCTGATTTGGGCACCACAAGTATGGGGGTATTACATTCTGATCGGCAATGGACCAGAAGACCCTGTTGCCACAGTTCCGGATTAATTTATCTACAGACGGGTCATCTTTGGGTTTCAGCAGGTATTGCCGAATGGAAGGCAGGGTTACATGGTCCTTAACCGTTACCTTAATGGGTGTAACATTTGCCTGTCCCACGTGTGATGGGTATTCTGCCCAGACCTGTGGGTTGACATATTCCAAAACGTCACGGCCCTGGTGATGCTGAAGATGAGTGTTAATTGTTTCAGGGACCTCAAAATATTTGATAGAATTGCTGTCTAGCAAGACTTGAAGTGCGTACTCTGTTAGATCTGAATGATCCACTACCCTCCTTTCCATAGGCCCCAGATCCTTGGCGTGGTATTTTTCGTGGACTTGACGTGTAATATGAGAGCCGACAGAATCTGAACGTTGCCATAAATATGGTGATATTGTAACAGAATCGGCTGTACATTCTTTTCCGGTGACTGTCGCTATAATCTTGACTGGCCATTCGGTCCCCATTAACGGCAGGTATTTGTCCTCGAATCCCTTGTTCTGTCCGCTTCTGCCAAAGGCCAGTGTAACGTGGTGCAGTGAATGTTCAATGTCTAACGTCCACCACTGGGGTGTGATAGAAATGTAGCACTGTTGTCTCATCCTCCATGATTGAACCATTACCCTTTCGTCTCCGCAATCTAGCTGCAGCTGGCAGATACATAGTATCAGGTTACAGTCCAATACAGTAGTCACCACAAACTGATGATCTGTAGATTTATTCTCATAAGTGACTGTCACAGGTTCAGAAATAGGATACTCACACACCTGTATTTGGAACCCCGACAAATGCTGGGTGTGTTCGGATAGTGGTAGTTGAAGTTCTGATTGCACTGAAGACATGGCTTCTCCAGTGTCGATTACAAATGGGTAATGTTGATATCCTATCTGCAGAGAGATAATAAGTTCCCGGTCCGATTGGAGAGCCCTTATGACTAAAGTAGCTTGTCAATCTTGTGTTAGGAAAGGTTTTCCTGCGAGAAGTCAATGTACTTCGTCTGTCCTCCCCTTGGCGGGTAACCCCTCCTTTGGGTCGGGTTGTCTCCTTCTGTTGCCCGTCTTTTAAATTGGCATTCCTGATGCCAGTGATCTGTAAGGCCACAAATAAAACATGCACTGTTCCCTACTGCGCTGAGGACCCGATTTCGAATCCCAGCCCAGGGTCACTGTCTGTGCGAAGTTTGCACAATCTCCCCGTGTCTGCGTAGGTTTCTGAATCCAAAGATGTGTCGGATAGGTGGATTGGCCACGCTAAATTGCCCTAAATTGATAGAAAAAAAACATGCATTGTTCTCTCTATATCTGCTCCGTCTTCTTTTCCCAGCCGACGAATATCCCCTCAGAGGGGGCGGCAGTTGTAAAGCTGATGGTGCATACGGTGGGCCATAAAGGGGTACTGAGGGTCTATTTGGGTAGTTTTCATATCCTCCCCCTTGTTGATCCAACCACCCATGTTCAGAATCGTGGGTTTCCAGCTGGTATGCCACTGTATCTGCCGCTGGTTGTGGTCCCAGATCATCCTTTTTCATGACATACTCATTCTTAGTCATTGTCAGTGAGACTCCTTCCTGGCCTACACCGTCCGTCCAATAAAATCTGACTGCCCGGGCCATCTGGGAAGGGTCGTTCTTTGTCCAATTCATGTTATTACATTTCACGGCAGTAGCCACGAAAGGTGGAAGGAAATGCATTAACATAGCACAATATTGAGGGGAATTTTTACAATTTTGGTACAGCAAGTCGCCTGATTGCTCACGGTCGATTTCACTAAAGCATTCCAGAAGTTCATCTGGCTCCTCGGTCATTTTAGGTTCGATGTCTAAGATAGCAGAAATGTTTATTGCCTTTTGAAATGTGGCATGCAACGCATTCAGGATTTGTGCCCGTCTATCATCGTCCATGGCATGGGCTTGTTGAATTTCGGCGTGGCTAGCATAATTCAAGTGATTGAGGTGACTGCGGTACTGTGCTGGGGTTAAAACCTGCTGGACTTGGGCCCAGAGGTCTCCAGAATCAGCTTGATAAACTGAGATGGTAATTCTCAGATAGTCCACGAAAGCAGCAGGAGATTTCTTCCTATCTGGGGTTACAGCCACAATAGCCATAATTTAACTGGGTTTCCACGGAAAATAAACGTCTATCGTGGGCTGGGCTGCTGCTGCTGCAGCATCAGGGTTGGGTATTTTCCTAATTGGCAACTGTCTCAGAGTCTCACTTGGCGGCGCTTTAGCGGATTCCTCTGGCTCTTCAAAGACTTTGACTTCCTTCCCTTCTAATAGGGGGAGTTCCGTCTCCTCAGAACATTTCCCGTCCTCACCCTTTGTTCTCATACTTTTCTGTCCGACCATATTGGCCTTAAGGGATCTAGGTGGTATGCATAATTGTTTCTGGATAGGGTCAGGCCCAGATTTCATTGTCCGGGATCGGGTCCGAGAGCAAACTGGGCTTGTGGAACAGAGCTCATCTTCTCTAACAGACGGTGAAGGTGCAGAAATAGGACCCAAACTATCAACCGGGGGGACTGGTGAGGCTGGCATGATTTGAATCTGGAAAGCAGTGACTGGATATAAATTATGATACCCTGGTGATTCTAGAATTAGTGCAGACAATGCTGCTGGTGCAGTCGGGACTCTATCCGACATGGTCCAATTATCTAGGTCATCATCTGCCTCTGTCAATGCAAGGCCAGCCATTGAACTACGAAGCCCATTTTCTTTACTCGAGACTGCCCCGCTAGGTGTCTCGCTATCTTTACTTGTGCGTTTTTTGAATGCACACTCCTTTTTGAAATCTCCAGAATTTTCTGGTTCCCCCCTTCTCTAATTGGAATCCCCATTTTAAGGGCACTTTCTTGCCAACTTGATAACATGATTTATCCCTGTCCTCTTGACAATATTGTCTGCATAATCCAATCAACTCTTTGGCCGATGTACTTTTGTGTTCCTTCCATATTTCATCCTGAACTTTTGAAATAATCTCCATACCTTTAGTGCACCTGGTGGCCATTCTTCACCCAATTTCTTCCTTAAATTTTCTGATATTTATCTAAAATATCTCGCTTCATCTGGATAAATATCACATAATATTGGCAATCAGCTGTTTGGATCACTCGTGTTCTCCAAGCAATTCCCCATAATCTCGAACTAGTCCTCAAGACTGCGTTGTTCGCCACTACAGTCCAAGGATACAATTTTAGCTTAATCAACTATAGTTTTCAAAACACACGTGGAACTGAACTGTCCTTCCGACATCACATCAATTCCGCAATCAACCCTTAACTTAACAATCACTATTATGATATCCGATCAGTCTTTTTCAACCCTCAGTCGCACCTACATTGTCTGAATTTATTTATTTTTAATCCCCAGACTGACCTTTGATTTTGTCGAAACGATCTTTCCGTACCAACCGCGAGTGACCAGACCAATCAGACCATGTGAATAGGAGAAAATCAATGTGGTCATTTCCCAGCTACTCACATTGTGGGCGTATTTGCACTTTCCTTGTCCAACACCAGTCTAATTCTGATTTCGCAGTTGGCCGGAGACCGTCTGGAGAAATCCGGGATTCGGCACCAAATGAAATTATTGAGTTATTTACCCGTCAGTCCGCCCTCAATAAAACTCGAGATGTATTTGTAGGTATAGGATTATTTATTTTTAACCAACTTGCAAGGCTGACTCGCTCCACAAAGATTCAGAACACACAGGCGGTCTTCTGAAGCTCCAGAACCGACTGAAATCGGAGACAAAGACATCTCTGCAAATATTACTCAAATGGCATCACGTTTCACATTCAAGATTCCCATAGGTCATCCGATACACATCCTGACCTGGCCATATATCCTGATTGGCTCATTTCTCATTCCTCAACCCTGGGCCTCTTGTCACATAACATCCTTTTCCCCATCCTCCGCGAGGCACGCCTCCCCACTTTCCTGGCCATGCTTTATGAATCCCTGTGTCCTTTGTTTGTGAACTCACTACAATCAAACTGGCTCACATGTACGTCATTCTAAGTAATAATCCTATTTTATATCATATTTGTTTGTACAATTCCTCAGTGGGACCTGTACACCATGGAAGGATTGCACATGAACTGGAGGAGCACCAATATCTTGGGCGCTAGGTCAGCTAGAGCTCTTCGTGAGAGTTTAAACCAGTTTTGCCGGGGGTGGTGTGTGTGTGTGTGTGTGGGGGGGGGGGGGGTGCCCTATGGATTGGAGTGTGTAAGGAAGGACAGACAGTTGACAGAGCAACGTTTCACTCATTGTATTGTGTTAAACTGGTTCTGTTTCAATGCATGAAGATTCAGGAATAAGGCAGAAGAACTGAGAGCATGAGCGCACCTGAAACAATGATGTTGTGGCCATAACGGAACCCTGGATTTCACAATAACAGGAATGGTTGTTAGCTGTTCTGCGGTTTAGATGTTTTGAGATGAACAGGGAGCGAGGTAAAAGTTGAGGGGGAGTGGCACTATTAATTAGGGAGTGCAACACAGCTGTAGAAAACGAGGTAGTCGAGGACAGTTTGTCTGCTGAGTCAGTGGAAATGGAACTATGGAGCTGTCACTTTATTCGGAGTTTTCTATACATCTCCCAGTGGCAGTAGAGAGATGGAGGAACAGGTGAGGCGGCAGATCTTGGAAAGGTGCAGAAGTAACAGAGTTGTTGTCATTGGTGACTGCAACTTCCCTCATATTGACTGTAACCTCCTTACTGCGAATAGTTTGGATGTAGCAGGTGTTGTCCGGTGGGTCCAGGAAGGATTCTTGACTCAATATGTGGAATGGCTGATTAGGGGGAGGTCATATTGGATTTGGTGCTTGGCAACGATCCAGACCAGTAATGTCTCGGTGGGAGAGCATTTCGGTGACAGTCACCGAACTCCTTCACCTTTACATAGCCAAGGAGCGGAATAGGAACAGACAATGTGAAGGTACTTAATTGGGAGAGGGGAAATTATACTGCTATCAGACAGGAGCTAAGGAGAATAAAGTGGGAACAGCTGTTCTTGGGGAAATGCAAAAAAGTATTATGGGGGATGTTTAAGGAGCACTTGCTGCGAGTGCTCAATAGTTTTGTCCCGCTGAGACGACAAATTAATGATAAGGTGAAGGAGCCTTGTATGACAAGAGAAGTGCAGCTTTTGGTCAAGAGCAAGAAGGAAGCTATGTTTGGTTGAGGAAGCAAGGATCTGGCACGGCTCTGGAGGGTTACAAGGTAGCCAGGAAGGAACTCTATAAAACGGGCTGAGGAGAGCGAGAAGAGGCACGGAAAAGTCCTGGCGGGAAGGATTAGGGCAAACCCCAAGGGATTCTCCACTTATGTGAGAACCAAGAGGAATGATCAGAGTGAGTGCAGGGCCGATCATGGATATTGAAGGAAACTTGTGCCGAGAGTCTGAGGAGATAGGCGTGGCCCTAAATGAATATCGTGCTTAATTTTTCACTTGAGAGAAGGAGTTTTCTGCTCATGAGAGCAGCGTAAATCAGCGTAATAGAACCGAACAGGTAGGTCCAAAGGAGGAGGATGTGCAGGAAATTTTGAAAAGTATCAGGATAGGTAAGTCCCCTGGGCTTCGCGGGATATCCCATGGTTACTACCGGAAGCAAGGAAAGCGGTTTCTGCGCTCTTGGCTATTATCTTTTCTTATAAATATTTTTATTGAATATAGTACCTTTATGTACACAGGATACGAGACACACACACACACGCACACACAAACACACACATGTACATGAAAATATATAGAAGAAAAGGGCGCACCCAAACATACCAAAGAAAATAAAATAGTAAATATTTTTTAAAAACAACAAAAAATAAAATAGAATGTCTGGGAGGGTATTAGAACATAGAACATAGAACGATACCGCGCAGTTCAGGCCATTCGGCCCTCGATGTTTCACCGACATGGAAAAAATCTAAAGGCCATCTAACCTACACTATGCCCTTATCATCCAGATGCTTATCCAATAAATTTTTTAATGCCCTCAATGTTGGCGAGTTCACTACTGTTGCAGGTAGGGCATTCCACGGCCTCACCACTCTTTGCGTAAAAAACCCACCTCTGACCTCTGTCCTATATCTATTACCCCTCAATTTAAGGCTATGTCCCCTCGTGCTAGCCACCTCCATCCGCGGGAGAAGGCTCTCGCTGTCCACCCTATCTAACCCTCTGATCATTTTGTATGCCTCTATTAAGTCACCTCTTAACCTTCTTCTCTCTAACGAAAACAACCTCAAGTCCATCAGCCTTTCCTCATAAGATTTTCCCTCCATACCAGACAATATCCTGGTAAATCTCCTCTGCACCCATTCCAATGCTTCCACGTCCTTCCAATACTGAGGCGACCAGAACTATACGCAATACTCCAAATGCGGCCGTACTAGAGTTTTGTACAACTGCAACATGACCTCATGGCTCCGGAACTCAATCCCTCTACCAATAAAGGCCAACACACCATAGGCCTTCTTCACAACCCTATCAACCTGGGTGGCAACTTTCAGGGATCTATGTACATGGACACCGAGATCCCTCTGCTCATCCACAAGAATTTTACCATTAGCCAAATATTCCGCATTCCTGTTATTCTTTCCAAAGTGAATCACCTCACACTTCTCTACATTAAACTCCATTTGCCACCTCTCAGCCCATCTCTGCAGCTTATCTATGTCCCTCTGTAAGCTGCAACATCCGTCCGCACTGTCTACAACTCCACCGACTTTAGTGTCGTCTGCAAATTTACTCACCCATCCTTCTGCGACCTCCTCTAGGTCATTTATAAAAATGACAAACAGCAACGGCCCCAGAACAGATCCTTGTGGTACGCCACTCGTAACTGAACTCCAATCTGAACATTTCCCATCAACTACCACTCTCTGTCTCACTAGCCAATTTCTGATCAACATCTCTAAATCACCCTCAATCCCCAGCCTCCGTATTTTCTGCAATAGCCGACCGTGAGGAACCTTATCAAACGCTTTACTGAAATCCAGATACACCACATCAACTGCTCTACCCTCGTCTACCTGTTCAGTCACCTTCTCAAAGAACTCGATAAGGTTTGTGAGGCATGACCTACCCTTCACAAAACCATGCTGACTGTCCCTAATTATATTATTCCTATCTAGATTAATACAAATCGTATCATTTATAATCCTCTACAAGACTTTACCCACCACAGACGTTAGGCTCACCGGCCTATAGTTACCGGGGTTATCTCTACACCCCTTCTTGAACAAAGGGACCACATTTTCTATCCTCCAGTCCTCTGGCACTATTCCTGTAGCCAATGATGACCTAAAAATCAAAGCCAATGGCTCAGCAATCTCTTCCCTGGCTTCCCAGAGAATCCGAGGATAAATCCCATCCGGCCCCGGGGACTTATCTATTTTCACCTTGTCCAGAATTGCCAACACGTCTTCCCTACGCACCTCAATGCCATCTATTCTAATAGCCTGGGTCTCAGCATTCTCCTCCACAATATTATCTTTTTCTTGAGTGAATACTGACGAAAAGTATTCATTTAGTATCTCGCTTATCTCCTCAGCCTCCACACACAACTTCCCAGCACTGTCCTTGACTGGCCCTACTCTTACCCTAGTCATTATTTTATTCCTGACATACCTATAGAAAGCATTTGGGTTTTCCTTGATCCGACCTGCCAAAGACTTCTCATGTCCCCTCCTTGCTCGTCTCAGCTCTCTCTTTAGATCCTTCCTCGCTTCCTTGTAACTATCAAGCGCCCCGACTGAAACTTCACGCCTCATCTTCACATAGGCCTCGTTCTTCCTCTTAACAAGAGATTCCACTTCTTTGGTAAACCACGGTTCCCTCGCTCGACCCCTTCCTTCCTGCCTGACTGGTACGTACTTATCAAGAACATGCAATAGCTGTTCCTTGAAAAAGCTCCACATATCCAGTGTGCCCAACCCTTGCAGCCTACGTCTCCAACTAACACATCCTAAGTCATGTCTAATGGCATAATAATTGCCCTTCCCCCAGCTATAACTCTTGCCCTGCGGGGTATACTTATCCCTTTCCATCACTAACGTAAAGGTCACCGAATTGTGGTCACTGCTTCCAAAGTGCTCACCTACCTCCAGATCTAACACCTGGCCTGGTTCATTACCCAGAACCAAATCCAATGTGGCCACGCCTCTTGTTGTCCTGTCAACATATTGTGTCAGGAAACCCTCCTGCACACATTGTACAAAGAATGACCCATCTAATGTACTCGAACTATATCTTTTCCAGTCAATATTTGGAAAGTTAAAGTCTCCCATAACAACTACCCTGTTACTTTCGCTCTTTTCCAGAATCATCTTCGCCATCCTTTCCTCTACATCCCTAGAACTATTCGGTGGCCTATAGAAAACTCCCAACAGGGTGACCTCTCCTTTCCTGTTTCTAACCTCAGCCCATACTACCTCAGAAGAAGAGTCCCCATCTAGCATCCTTTCCGCCACCGTAATACTGTCCTTGACTAGCAGCGCCACACCTCCCCCTCTTTTGCCCCCTTCTCTGAGCTTACTAAACACCTAAACCCCGGAACCTGCAACAACCATTCCTGTCCCTGCTCTATCCATGTCTCTGAAATGGCCACAACATCGAAGTCCCAGGTACCAACCCATGCTGCAAGTTCCCCTACCTTATTTCGTATACTCCTGGCATTGAAGTAGACAAACTTCAAACCACCTACCTGGACACTGGCACCCTCCTGCGAAGTCAAATCTGTGCTCCTGACCTCTATACTCTCAATCTCCCGTACCCCAAAACTACAATCCAGGTTCCCATGCCGCTGCTGAATTAGTTTAACCCCCCCCCCCCAAAGAGCACTAACAAATCTCCCCCCCCCCAGGATATTGGTACCCCTCAGGTTCAGATGTAGACCATCCTGTCTATAGAGGTCCCACCTTCCCCAGAAAGAGCCCCAGTTATCCAGAATTGTGCACCAGCTCAACAGCAGCAACTCTGCAAACCTGTCAAAATTAGTTTCAACACATAAGTGGGCTCCTGTTGATGGGAGAAGGGGAGGGAGGGGGTAGACACAGGATAGGTAAACATACATTTGGGTGCCGGAGAAAGAATTACTGTGGGCAGTACTGGAATGGGTTTGGGGTTGTTGCTTGCATCTCCTGGACGGAGCTCGCTGCTATCTCTCGCTCACTTCCGCTTCCGCCGTTCCTCCCGTCTTTCGTCTTTATTCTCCTAATTCCCTGCTCCTGGAGATGCTATCTTCGTTATTGTATCCCATGCCTTCCTTCCAGCTCTCATTTCCCTGCCTCCCCCACCTCCCTCTTTCTCCTCTCTTGTTCCCTCCCGCCCTCCCTTCTCCTGTGATTCGCCTTTCTGTCCTCATCGGTTTAACTGCACCTCACCCGCCCCCCCCCCCCCCCCCACCATCACGCTTTGGCGACTCTCCCCTGATTCTTGGCTACCTGGCTATTCTTCCGCTTGTTCGTTGGCCACAAACAGGTCCCGGAAGAATTGCGAGAATGGCTCCCACGTTCTGTGGAAGCCGTCACCTGAACCTCGGTTGCAAAAAATTTATTTTCTCCATTTTGAGAGATTCCGAGAGGTTCGAAGAGCTGCAGTCTGCAGGGTTCCGTGGTGGTGCTGACCGCCAGCTGGACTGGATTCTACGGCGGGAGATCAGGGGGGCAAAAGCAAGGGCGATACTCTCCTCCCCAGGAATTGATCTGGCTGGTCCGAAACCCCAAAGACCACCACTTTCGGGCATCGCTCCACCCCTTCCAACCACTTTGCCGTTGCCTCGAAGAAGGCTCTCCAGTCCTCTGCAAGTCTGGGGCAAGAACAGAACATGTGGGCATGGTTGGCCGGGCCTCGTTGGCACCGTTCACGTCTATCCTCCACCTCCGGGAAGAACCTAATCATATGGGTTCTTGGTAATTGGGCTCTATGTGCCCCGTTTAGCTGCGTCAGACTGTGCCTTGCACACTTGGAGGAGGAGTTGAACCACTGCAGTGAGTCGCTCCAGAGTCCTCACCCTATCTCAATCCCCAGGTCCGCCTCCCATTTATTTCTTGTTGCGTCCAGTATGGTGTCAGCCCTCTCTATCGGTCGGTCATACATGACACTACAGTTTCCTTTATCTAGTATGCTTGCGTCTAGTATTTCGTCCAGTAGTGTCTGTAGTGGCAATTGTGAATACGTCCTTCTCTCCTTTCATAGGAAGTTTTTGAGCTCTAGGTACCTTCGGTCGTTCCCCTGGCAAGCTGGAATTTCTCTGTCAGTTCGTCCAGTGTTGTTTTCCTGCCGTCCGTGTATAAGTCCCTGACGGTCAGTGTCCCTCAGTCCCGCCCCAACTTTTGAAGGAGTCGTCAGTGCTGGCGTGTACCAATGGTTGTTGCAGATGGGAGCTTTGTCCCACGTTTTGGTCAGGCCCAATTGATGGCGTAATTGGTTCCAGGAGTGGAGGGTGGCTATCACCACCGAGCTGCTGGTGTGTTTTCTAGGTGGGGATGGGATAGCTGCCGTGGTGAGGGCCCGGAGAAAAGTCCCCGTGCAGGAAGTCTCTTCTGTGCGCTCCCATTCAGCTTGTGGCTCCTTGATCCATCCCCTTATTGGCTCGGCTGTCGCCTCCATGTGGTAGAATTGAAGGATTGGGATGGCTAGCCGTCCCCCCGGATTGTGTTTTTTATGGGACCTTCTATGAAATCCTAGCACATCCAGCTCTTCATCCTGTCAATGAGTAGTCGTGGATGGAAAGTTTCCGTCTGCAGGTCGTTGGCCAGTTGTTTTCCCATGGGATCCGTTCGGGGATCTCTGCTCTTTGTGTTTTTTTTATAAATGACTTCGATGAGGAAGTGGAAGGGTGAGTTAGTAAATTTTCAGATGACGCAGGGTTTGCTGGAGTTGTAGGTAATGTCGAGAGTTGTTACAGGTTACAACATGACATTGATAGGATGAAGAGCTGGGCTGAGAACTAGCCGATGGAGTTAAACCTCGATAAATGTAAAGTTATTCAATTTAGGAAGGTCGAATTTGAATGATGAATCCCGGCTTAAAGGCGGGAGTTTTGGAAGTATAGAGAAACGGAGGGATCTTGGGGTGCATGTGCATATATCCCTCAAAGTTGCCTCCCGGGTTGATCGGGTTGTTGACAAGGGGTATGGCGTGTTGGCTTTCATTAACAGGGCAATTATGTTTAAGAGCAGCGAGCTTTTGCTGCAGATTTATAAAACCCTGGTTATATTCCCTACTTGGAATATTTTGCCCAGTTACGGTCGCCTCATCAGAGGAAGGAAGTGGATGCTGTGGAGAGGGTTCAAATGAGATTTACCCAAATTCAGCCTGGACTGGAGGACATGTATTATGAAGAAAGCTTGAGGGAGCTAGGCATTTTCTCACTGCAGCGAAGACGGAAGAGAGGTTCCTTCCTAGAACTGTGGAACGTGATGGATAGAGTAGATAACCAGAGTAGAACATGGATAGAGTAGATAACCAGAGACGTTTCTCAAGGGCGGAAATGGCTGTCACGAGGGGACATCATTTTCAGCTGATTGGAAGAAGGTATGGCGAGATGTTAGAGGTAGTTGTAGGTTCTTATCACAGAGCGTGTGGGTGTGTGGAACGCACTGCCAGCAGTGGTTGTGGAGTCAGAGTCATTAGGAACTTTTAAGCGACTGTTGGACTGGCACATGGACATCAGTCAATTAAAAGGGTGCAGGTTCGTTTGATCTTAGATCAATTGTCGGCACAATACCGTGGGTCGAAGGGCCTGTACTGTGCTGCACTGTTCTATGTTATTTCCCTGCGGCATTTTCAAGGTTGCCATAATCCCTCAGAATTCAATTCAGTGCCGGGTTGCTGCAACCACGCTTTGAAGCATACAGCAGTAAAGACACAGTTTAGACGCAAGTGTAATACCACTCGAGCCCCGGCAAACCAGAGTAAATACAATCATGCCAGATGTTACAGGTGCCTCATGTTTTGTTTCACAAAGGGTCGATGGCGGCCCTTGCACATGGAAAGTTGTTTCAAGTGGTGTTCCGATGTTTGTACTTTTCTGTTTACTTTAGATATTTACGATTTGGATGTGCATGTTGGGGGCACCAGTGGGAAAGTGCAGACAACACAAATATTGGGCAAGTTTTGGATGGTGCAGAGGATCGCTTCAATCTCCACAGAAGAAAACACAAAAAACAGGTGGGAAAAATAGAAGCAGGAGGAGGCCTTTCGGTTGTTTAAACAATCACCATCATTCATTATGATCATGGATGATCATCCACCTCAATAGACTAATCCCGCTTTCCCAAAAATATTTTGCTCCCGTTCGGCCTAAGTGCTATATCTAACAGATTTTTTTTGGACTCAACTGCTTCATGTGGTAACGAAATCCACTGGCTCATCAAGCTCTGGGTGAAGAAATTTCTCCGAATCTTTGTCCTAAATGGAATGCGCCATATCCTCAGCATGTGTCCCCTAGTTGTGAACACACACCCGCCATCTGTAAAATCCTTCCTCCATCTGCCCCGTTAGATCCAGCTAAAATTGTATTGGTTTCTGTGTGATCCCACCTCATTCTTCTGAGCTCCAGCGAACACAATCAAAACCGATTCAATCTCTATTCACGTCTCTGTCTCACCCTCCCAGGAATCAGTCTGGTAAACCTTGCACTCCCTACAGTACTAGAGCACCATTGCTCAGACTAGAGGACATAAACTGCACACAATTTTCCAAATGTGCCCTCACCAAGCCCCTGCACAATTTCAGAAACACATTCTTGTTCCTGAACTCGAATCTAATCGCAATGAAGGCCAGAATACCATTTGCCTTGTTAGTCGCCCGCTGAACCTGCATGCTTACCTTCCGTGACTGCTGTACGAGGACACCTGGTCTGGTTGCACGGTCCCCTCTCCTAATTCATGGATATTCAGATAATAGTCTGCCTTCTTGATTGTGTTAACAAAGTGGATGACCTCGCATTTATTCAAATTGTACTTCATCTTCCATGAGGGTCTTAGCACGGATCTCTGCGAAATCCCACTATTCACTGCCTGTCATTTTGAAAAATCCCCGTTAATGGCTACTTTTTCTTTCATGTCTGACAACCAGTTTTCTATTCATCTGAATGAAGTACCCCTGATCCCATGTGTTTTAATTTTACAGACTAATCGTTTATGCGAAACTTTGCCAAATGTCTTCTGAAAGTTCAAGTGTACCACATCCACTGGCTGTCCTCCATCAGTTCTACCAGTTACATCCTCTCAGAATTGCATTAGATATGTCAAGCATGATATCCCGTTCAGAAATCCATCCTGGCTCTGTCCGTTCCTGCTACTGGTTTATAAGTGCTCTGCTAGAAAATTTTTGATAATGCATTACAGACGTTTCTCCACTATTGATATTGGACCTATTTGTCTGTACCTTCTGCTTTCTCTCGACATCTGTTTTTAAACAGTGGACATATAATTGCCACCCTCAATCTGCATGAATTCTTCTGCAGCCTATAGAATCCTGGAAGATGACGACTAATGCATAACTGTTTCTAGAGACACCTCTTTCTGTTGCCTGAGATGTGTATTATCAGGCCCTGGCGATCGACCAGCCTTCAATCCCAATTCATTTCCCCAAAACCATGTCTCGACTGATATTGATCAACTTCAGTTTCACCTTTTCACTAAACCCTGAATTCATCAAACTGTCTTGTATCTTAATTGTGCCCTCATTTATGAAGACAGAGCCAAAGTTTGTATTTAGTTGCTCAGCATTATTTGGCGCTGATAATACAATCCCCTATTTCTGAATGTTAGGCTTCATTTGTCTTCACCAATCTCTCTTCACGTACCTATACAAACTTTTAAAGTAGGTTTCATGTTCCTGACAATCTTACTTTCGTATTTGATATACATCGGTTGGTAGGGTTCGCGTTAAAGCGGTAAAGAAGGCTCAGATCATGCATCTGGAAAGATCTAACCGTTGCAGTTAGTTAACAATAAATCGGGATATACTAGGAGTTACAGATGAAGTGCAACATCTTGGCGGACAATCCACAGATCCCTAAAGGTAGCAGCTCAAGTAGAGAAGGTTGTATATAAAGAATATGGGAATATTGTCTTTCATTGGCTTCAATCGGGACTGTAAAAGTAAGGATTTAATATTGAAATCGTATAAAACACTGCAGATGTCGCAACTGCAGAATGGTGTAATATTGTGCGCATTACAGAAAGGACGCAATTAATCTGCGGAGAGTGCAAAAGAGATTTCCACAATGTTGCCAGGGCTAGAATAGGCATAGCGAAGAGGAGAGACTGAATACGTTAGGCTTAAGTACCTTGGAACGAGAAGTGCGAGGGGTGACTTATGTAATGGCGGGTGGCGATAGATCGGAAAGGATAAAACGGTTTCCCTTGTTCGAAAATTCTGGAAAGTATGAACATAGTTTCAAGATAAGTTGTAGATGGGCCATGAAGAAGAAAGTATCGACGCAGAGGACAGTGGGAGTCTGGAATTCGTGCCCCGAGATGCTGGTGGAGGCAAATACCATGCATTTGTTTAGAAAGTGTCTGGATCTGCACTTCAAGTGCTGTAAACTACATGGATTTGGGCCGACTACAGGAACGTGGGATGAGAAAGATCACCATGGTTATATATGCATTTAAAAGACAAGATGGTAGCTTTTGTGGGATTACGTTTCTATGGTGCATAGAATTTACAGTGAGGAGGACATTCAGCCCATCGTGTCTGCGCTGGCCTTTGGAAATAGCATCCTTTTTGAGCCCATACCCGCAACCCAGTAACCGGACCTAAACTTGTTGGACACGAAGGGAAATTTAGCATAGCCAATCCACCTGACCCGCAAGCCTTTGGACGGGATGAGGAAACCAGAGCACCCGGCGAAAATCCACGCAGACGCGGCGAGAATGGGCAGACTCCGCACAGACAGTCACCCAAGGAAGGAATCGGACCATTGACAGTGGAGCTGTGAACCAACATTGCTAACCACTGTGCTGCCATGATTATAAGTGTGTAGATTCATAAAGTTGGAAATGTTTGCGTGTTGATCTGTTAAATGTCGTTGCACTTTGCAATTCTGTAAGCCGACCATTATCAATCAATTTCTAAAATGCAGCGTCTTGAAATGTCCGAAAATTCCATGACATTATCATCTGATAAAAGAGGATTAAAAAATAATATAAAAGTTATAAGTGAACTTTCAGTCAAATTGCACTGAGTCGCGCCAAAGTTGGCGTATCTGTGAGTCAGGTGAGACTAATACTGTGAACATGTTTCAGCGAACATTAGATGAGTACATCATAAATAAATGTATGGCGGGTATAATGATAGGTAGACAAAGATAATCAGGATGGGGGCTTATATGACTTGACGGAATATTTTGCCTTCGTCAATGCAATTCCAGAGTATTAGAATGGAAATCTATTTTGCACGAACGCCAGTGAAGAAAAAATAAAATTACAGAGTTGGTACATTTTGAAGATGTGCTTCGGCATCAATTTCCTTTCATGTACATTTCCACTGTCTTATTCATCGTTTCAGACCTCGACAGACTCCTTAAGGCTTCAGGTAAAACATTATGAATAAATACATTTGCAGAAACAGTCGTTTTTTAAAATCAAATCAGTCAACATACATCAGAAAATTAACTCAATAAATGCATTCCGAAGGCCAGCACTTGTTGAACCTTTCCTTGGCAAACGTACTCGGGAAATTGATCAGCCAGCATGAGTTTAGCAAACTTTCAGAAGAAGGAATGCGGCATTAAAGAAAATGTAGGTTTTTCAGTATGTTAATTCAGAACCAACAGTTCACATTAGGCCACTTGGCATCACTATATTTTTTTCTTACAACTAGTATAACGTTATATTTTGCGACCAGACGATAAAGAATACGGGCCATGTCTGAACAGACCACCTGAAAACGGTCACATGAAATTGTTTAGTTCTGCAACAGTCCTGCACTGAAATATAACACAAACAGAAAAAACGATAAGTGTTTCGGCCACTTCGAATGAATCGCTTATGTGCCTGAAGATCACTCATTATTCGTCAGTGTGACTGCAAATAGTTCTGCGCTGGAATCCTTATTTAAATTACTTTTAAAAATCATCAGCTGAAATACAGATTCCAAACCATGTTTTCTACTTCATAATTGTTGGTTATTACTGCCACATATTTTTTATCAGTGAACGTGTTCCTCTAATAAATATAACATAACCTGATGGGGCACTCTCTTTTATATTGGCGACACCTGAAAACTTTCCATCTTTAATGAAAACCCACACAATTCATTCTGATCATTCTCTGTTCAATATTGAACAAATGGAAGCAAAAGCAATAGTGTTCACAGATTAGAACATGTTATACTGACAGGCTCAAAAATAAAATGTCATACATTTGGCATATAACGTCCTGAAAATATTACTCCATGGCCCCGTTTACAGCCACATTAACATTTGTCTTTACATCCTTCGCCACGGAATCCAGTCACCGACACCAATGTGCGCTCGGACAAAACATGTCTTCCTTTTTCCGTCATCAGTCCGAAAGCGGAAGAGTTTTTCGCTGATTAATATGGGCGCAATATTCATTATCAGTTCCGAGCAGTTGCAACAGAGTGCCATCTCGGTGCGGTGTGCAGACAATTTGTATTTTAAAGCAATTGAATTTGTGTCAGAAACAGCGTGATACACAGTGACATGCAAATACATTTACATATTTTTGATCAGGAAAATGATCATATACTTTCTATTGCATATAGCTAAGTCACTGATGCAGAAGGATGAAGGTATTTTTCCATGTCAGATTACTTGCATATGATGAAACGGGAAATCTATCCGTGATACCGAATCGAGCCTGGAATCCACGGTAAAGAACAGGCGCAATCGTCCGAATTCCTTCATTACCAATCCTAGATATTATCACAGTGACCTTACATTATCATATTCAAGTGCAATTCGAATGCGTTCATGGTAATATTCGTGGGTTTTTAAAATCACGATGAGCATTTTGGCGGCTATGCAGCATTTTGTGTTTTTAAAGTGTTGATCCTCACATGCTTGAGGCACTTCTTGCAAAAATATGTTGTATGTGTTCCCCATGTTACTCATTCGAGGTGCCAAAGAGAAAATAAAATAATTACGCCCTCACGAATTTACCTTAACGTGTCAGAATCGTCCACCACATTTTCTGTTCGGGACACGCAAAGCCGCACTGGCTCGAAACTATGCGTGTATATAGTATAACGCCTATTTTACACCGTTGCAGTAAACATCGCCGTACAATTTTCCATCCGTCCTAACCATCGTGATTGGAACTGATAAAACAATCTGGCCTTTCTATATGTTTAGAAGGGATTATTTTACATTTCCTGCTGTCCGAGTAATCCCTCTATTCACTTAGTATTTAGTAAGGGCGGCAGTGCTTAGCACTGTTGCTTCACAGCGACGGGATCCCAGGGTCGTTTACGTGCTTGTTTCACTGTCTGTGGGGAGTCTGCCGTATTTGGTTCGGTTTCTTCCGGGTGCTCATGTTTTCTCCCACATGTTCTGATAGAGGGGCTTTTAAGTCATTTGAACATTATGGATTTTCCGACATTGTACCCGAACCAGCGCTGGAATCTGAAGACTGGGCGATTTTCACAGTAACTTTATTGTGGTATTAATGTCAGCCTACTTGTACCACAAATAAAAATTACAGTTCATTGATCCATGGGTCATGTCTGTATCGATAACTACTTTCGTATTATTTTCCGTGAAGTCCACCGAATGGTGGCCGGGGATGATTCATTTATCTGCTTGAGTGCTGTTTGAACGCTGGAAACTAAGAATAGTTCACTGTACCTTTTTCCAAAATGTATTGCACCTTACATTCTGTAGAAGGGCAAAATGAACTCGATACGTTAACTCCGTTCTCCACTCAAAGATGTTGAAAAGGTCATCCATCAACTTTCTTTTCACCTCATACTTGCATGATACATTACGCCTTCCAACAACCTGTTCATCTAATACTTCGAACATTTAATTCAAAGAGCCATAAAATCATGAACTGAAGCCACAGTTATACATTCAGATGCTTGAATGAGCATATATTATTTTGCCATTGTCGCAATAGCACTCTCGCCTGCCGCCATAGATAGGCACAGGCAAGCAAAAACATATGGAGAGCCACTCACAACAAACACATAATCACGTGTGCGGCATAGCAGCACAGTGGCTGGGATTGTTCCTACACAGCTCCAAGGGCTAAAGTTGGATACCACGCTTAGGTCACTGTCAGTGCGGAGTCTGTACGTCCTCCCAGGGTTTCCACTGGGTGCTCCAGTTTACTCCCAGAAGTCCCAAAGATGTACTTTTTAAATACAAATTTAGATTACCCTATTATTTTTTCCAAATTAAGGTGGCAATTTAGTGTGGCCAATCCATCTACTCTGCACATTTTTGGCTTGTGTTGTCGAAACTCACGCACACAAGGCGATAATTAGTGTGTTTTATCACTACTACTAGGTCTTTACTCTGGCTATGTTCCAATTCGGACAATCAGTGAATTTAACTTCTTTCTCTATGGTCTATGTCCGAATGCTTAGAGTCGCCAGGTATTGAATGATACCACCACTAATTTCAACCGGCAATCGATCAAAGAGCTAAACGCCAGTTTCTTAGTTCAAGGGCAAGGGTAGTTTATTTACAGACAATCAACCATGCAACATAAACACTACCAGTTAACAATACCTATTACTAAGACAACATGTACTTAACTTCGTGCACCCGGTTTAACTCAGGAAACAGTGGCCGCTATTAAATTCTGGATCTCTTGGGTTCGAAGGGTTAACTGTTGCTCAGCCGGTCTCGTCCTTGTGGTGATGGGCGGTGAACTCGTACTTGCTTCTGGTGTTGCTGCAGTTGGCAATGGCCGTAACCGGTCTTCCAATACCAAAAGAGAACGAGCATAGGTCTAACTCTTCCTTTATACTTGGGAGCTTTCGCGCTCTTTTGGGCGGTCCTTCAATTTGAGACTTATGGATTGGGTGATTCCCGATCACTTGGTTCGATACCTTAGCCAATCAGTGGGCGGGAATCTGGAAGATTCGACTTGTGTCAAGCGGGTCATTGACCCCGTTGTTTGTGTTTCTATTGAACCGGGATTAGGGCCGAAAAGTCTGGGACTTTCCCTGTCCTTTGTGTTGGGATATGGACCATCACCTGCTAATCGGCCTGATTAACATGCTAATGTGACGGAGTTTCGCTGCCGTCTGGTCTTTGCTGACAAACATGAATTTCAGGCTCTGAACCTGCCTCACTCTTGGCTTGTCTATTTTACCCATCAGTCGATGAGAGTTGCACTATGCTTAGTTGGAAGTGGCCATTCCAGATGGCAACACCCCGTCCTCTTGATCCACAACGTGAAGCATGAAGGATCACAATACTGGTTCTTCTTTGTTTCCTTGGGATGCCGGTTAACGAAACTAAGGACAGGTTCCATTCCACTCTGTCCTATGGGTCCAAAAGCATTTACCTAATTCTCCTAAACAACATATGTCTGAGAATCTCTGGGGGGGGGGGCACTTAACATTCCTTAGAAGGGGAACCACAGTTCACCAACCCTGCACAGCTTTGTGTTGTCGGTGTGAAACCCACGCAAACGCGGGGAGAATGTGCAAGTTCCATACCGAAGGTGACCCAGATTCGGGATTGAATCTGGGACCGCGGCGCCATGAGACTGCAATGCTAACCGCTGCGCCACCGTGCTGCCCGTTTCAAAGTGTTATGCAGCTTATGAAACATTTTGTAGTCTGACCGTAGTTGAAATTTAAGAAATGCAGAAACTATTCTGCGCAAAGCAGGCTCCCTAAATCAGTTATGCGACGATGACAAGGCAATTTGCTTTGTGATATTGGCCTTGAAACTATGTGAGAAAAACAACAGTGCTACCCAATATTCTCTTCTCAGAATTACTTTCGGGGATTATTCAGATGCAGCCGAAAAAGTTAAAACAGAGAAAGACCTACCTTCCGATTTGAACGTGTGCGCCTCTGACAGTCCACAATCTGTTCAGTGCTCTATGAAAGGTTGGGATTTTGTCAGTGACCCAGCATGAGAGAACGATATGAAGCAGAAAAATTCAAACTCAGAAGCGAACGTGGGTAATAGCTTTCAATATAAATATAAGAACATTCAGCAATGTTGGAAGAAAAGTTCTAATGCAGTCATCAATTTACAACGCCAATGTGACAGCAAGAAATGTAGATATCGAAACAAAATTTACGGATTCTCTGGATTTGAAAATCTGGCTGGATTCTCCGTCCGGCCACGCCACATTTCTGTTTCACCCA
This sequence comes from Scyliorhinus canicula, assembly GCF_902713615.1. Taxonomy (NCBI): domain Eukaryota; kingdom Metazoa; phylum Chordata; class Chondrichthyes; order Carcharhiniformes; family Scyliorhinidae; genus Scyliorhinus; species Scyliorhinus canicula. The sequence goes on from NC_052157.1 coordinate 92,158,813, forward strand.
GCCGGCAGCATTCTTCATTCCTCAGGCTGGTCAATGGAGTTTCCCACTGTGGGCCAGCGCCACGCCGCCGGAAAATAGAGCATGCCGACACAGGACAATCTACGCCGAACTGTTGACGGGGATGTAGACTTCGTGGACTTCCACAAGAGTAACACGGGCGCCATTCCTGCACCGACTTCGCTACTGGTAAAAGGCTCGCACTGGCGCCACGCGGTAAACAATCAATTGGAATGGGAAATGGGGACTGATTCGCCGGTTCCGCTATTCACAATACAATGCTGACAGGCTGCAGCCACGTATACACACTGTACAGTCCACAGACTCAATTCCCGCCAAAAAGATGGGAGTAAGGCGAGCGGTGCGAACATTCGCGGACACAGAGATCAATATGAAATGAAAATCGCTTATCATCATCAGTAGGCTTCAATGAGGTTATCGTGAAAAGCCCCTAGTCGCCACATTCCGGCGACTTTTCGCGGAGGCTGGTACGGGCTTGCAGTGCTCGATAATGCTGCAAAACCTTCTCAGGGCAGACAGGTAGAGTCGGCAGCACTGTACCTCTTGCACCAACCCCCAGCCCATATATCTGCACCGTACGATCACGACCAATAGGACGGCAGAAAGCTCTCGCCTACACCACATGGCAGTAACCATAAAGGCAGCCACGGCCGGTTTCCCTGGCCAAAGAGGCCACCAGCTAACCAATCTCTCGGCTGCATAAGTCATACTGTCCAACACTGCCATTTTCTATTCCCAAACTACTCGTTCAGGAGAATGTCGCCTCCTGTATGGGGAGGTGGAGAAGTCAGGACGGGGACCACCGGACATGCGGCCCCTCACCAAGTGCAAGCAGAGGGCCCTGGCCTTTGTCGGCGGCCAAGAAGAGCGTGTGGTCGCCGATGTGGAGCTTGGCTGCATTCTAGGTAGTGAGACGCGTTTCAAACCCCCTACAGCCCCCTTCACCACCCTCAACCCATACCACCCGCACGCCTGTATCAGTCTGATCCCACATCAACCTCTCTCACTCACTATCCTCAGGCTAATAACACCATCCCGCACCTCGACCCACATGTCCACACAAACTCCTCCCTCCGTTCTGCGATCTAATTCATGCATTTTGTCTTGTGACTTTCTTGACTTGCTGTAGATGGGGCGGATCCATTGTGTGCCCTTCACCCCTCCCCCTCCTCCCGCCAGCCAGAGCCACATAGAGAGCCCCTGCCCCTCTCCCCCACCCTCAGTCACCCGGGGAGTCGAGCAACAACAAGGATAGAAGCTCGGAAATCAACCCTCCACATATGACTCAGGAGACCACGAAGCACAGATGAGATGATGGAAGTGATTTTTCATCATAGCTATTTACGGCACACTCCACCATCCTTGGGACAAGCAGTTCAGTTAGGCACTTTCGTGAAGACGAATGAGGCAGTATCTGGTGCAAACCACACAGTTGAACTGGTGCAGCAGGTGAAGGTAGAAGCACCCGAGGGGGCGGGTGTCAGATGGCAGTGCGATCCCAGTGACTCGCTGCCGTCCTGACGGGTGTACTGATCTGGAACAAACAGTCCCGTCCATACTGTAGACACAGGCGGAGATCCGGGGACTGTATTCGGGATTATCGGCGAGCATCCAGCGCCAGCATGTGTAGTTGGAGGAAGACAACTGCATGCAGCAACAGGAAGTGGTATCGACCATGCTTGCCGCTCAGCCCACAGCACACGTGTATCATCCGCAGTGAAGGCATTTGCGGCGACAGTGTCAGTTGTGGATCAGCATGATCACGTCTGGGCCATTCTGTGCAGACACTAACCGAAGCCTCGGACAGGTGACAATGACCCAGACACACCTGGAAATCGTAGCTGAGCTCCTGAGCATAACATAGTCACACCAGTTCATGGCTGGCAATCGTAGCACGAATGCTCAAGCGATTGACGACGTAGCGAAGACAAATAGGGAGGTGGCTCAGTACCAGATGGATATGGTGCAGGCACTGGCTGATGTTACACAAACCCGAACGTCGTGCCACAATCGAGTAATGATTTAGCGCAGTCCCACACATAGATGGTTCATTCCCTCTGCTCCATGGCCGCGAGCATGCTGACCTTCGTCGAGACCATATCAGGCCTCCAGGACAGGCAGAGCCAGTTGACGTAGTGAAGCAGTCACAGGGGATAGCTCCCTGTCCCCATCCCATGGAGTAGCCAAGGGCCTATCGTGCACCTGTGCGAGGAAGAGATGGAGGGGACTCTGTCTGTGACTCCCACTAAGGAGTTTCCGGAGTACCACATCAACTTGGGCTCCCAACTCCTCTCCCTGATGAATCGGCAGCAGGCAGAACGTGGCGGCCAGTACATACAAGCAGCAATCTCATCAATGCCTAGTCGCAACGGAACCGTCACTCAGGACTCACGGCAGGAATGTCTGCAGGTGGTGTAAGACCAACATGTTAGTATGGTACGTACTGCTGTGCCCAACAAGGTCCACCAAGCTATTTGGTAGCCCTGAGTAACATTGTAGGATCAATACCTCCATTCTGTCACCCCTGGTTCCTACGGTGGTAGGTGTCGTGGGGGCCTCTGTCGTTAGGGCCCATGACCTGATGTCAGTGGTACGCTTGGGTGGCACTGCACCCTCCACGGTGGCTGCAGTAGTGGCTACTTTTGGCCCTGTCGTTTGACTGCCGCCGGCGGGGGCGGGCGGATTGGTTAAGGGAATGCCGGGGGTGGGGGTCCTGGGCTTGCCCATGCGGTCGAGCGCATTCTGAGGAACCACAGGCCAGGGTGGGTGTTTATTGGGTGCACAGAAAGCTGACTGTATTGCACGCCGCACGATGGTCGGGCGTGATTGGGCACTGACACAGTTCCACGTGGGTCATCATGGCCACTCCCCCTGTTTCCCCATGTCCCGTCTCCCGACCGTGCCTGGAGCCGCCGACCCCAGCCAGCACGGTCAGTGTCCATCCCGACTGCCCACTGTCGCTGCTCTCCATTTCTCAACTCCTCCTTCCCTCCCTCAGAAGCCATTCCTCCGGCTTCACGACGGGGAATCTCGGAGGAACCGGAGAATTCCGGGTCAGGCCTTCAAATGACATGCAAATAGTGCGTCCTGCACGTGCGTTCCGGGAAGCATTGGAACCATTGTTGAGGTAAACAGGGTGGGATTCTCTGATCCTGAGGCTAAATGTTCGGACAGTCATAAACGCCAGTGCGTTTCGCGACGGCGTCAACGTGGCCTCAGGACCAGGGATTCTGAACCCTCTTGGGGGCGAGCACGGCACTGAAGCTACCCACGCCACACCAGTTGCTGCTCCCGGCGTCATATAACGTGTCTGTTCATGTGCAGTGGGGCCGGCACGATTGCACGCATGAGTGTTGGCTGCCATCTCCACACCGGCCCCGACGCAACATGCTGTAGGGCTACTCGGGCCGACATGGAACAAAAAAGACCCCAGCCCGAGAGGCCAGCGTGCCAATCGGTTAGCCCCATCTCGGCCAGGCCACAGTGGAGGCCTCCTCCGGCGTCGGAGACCCAACCCCCCCCTCCCCACCACGCCAATCCGCCCTCTGATCTATTAACGCCGAGGTCCCACCGCGTAAGAAACGCTGTGAACGGCGCGGCTTACTCGGGTCTTTTTGTATAGCCACTCAGCCCATCGTGGGCTGAGAATCGCCGGGGAAATTTCCTGTAGAGCAGCACGCGACCAGCGCCACGCCGAACGCGCCGGCGCCAATGGTGCAGATTTGCCACGCTCCGGATAATCGGCAGACTGGTGTAAGGACCGCGTCGTCTGATTCGCGCCCGTCCTGACGATTCACCGGTCTCGATTGGGCTGAGAGAATCCCGCCCACAGAATAGGGATTGCTCAACGAAACGGAGCCTGTCCTGATTTTGGCGTCGGAAACAATTCTTGGCCAACTCGTCTTTCCCGATTCCAACGTCGGCTAACAGAGAATCCCACACATTTATTGTCAGCCTTCGTCCTGATCAATTTCCTGTTTCCTCATCGTTGTCGTTTTTGGTCAATTCGTCTTTAATGGAGGCATACATTTTTCTCGACCAAAGGAAGCGACGAACTTAAAAGGTGCAAAATAGTACGCTGTACTAAAGATTTTTCATTTGGAATAGCAGAACATAGGCTTTGCGGCACATGCGTGCTTGAAGTGATTTGAATCGATTGCTTGGATAGGGCCCATTGACTGGCAGAGGGCGTGTCTTGCCGTGAAATAGACATGATTGTGACCTCCCAGGAGTGGATATCCAAGGACCAACAGAAAGCTCCTGTGCTCCGAAAGTAGCTCTCTTGCATTTCTCTCCTGCTTTCTGTCAAATTAAGGCTGCATGCTGTTGCTGTGAATTTGCAGCGGAGCCAGTGGACTTGTATTGAGTACTCAGCTCTCTCTCTAACGTCAGATGTCTCTCACGTTTCCACAGACAAAGCCACATCTTAAGTTCCTGCACTGTAGAATTACTGATTTGCAATTAAAACGTGGCAACTCCATTGTCATTGATACTATATTTAAGTTACAGTGATGTTCAGATGAATGAAAGGATAGACAATACCAGTGCCACTTCGTTTTGCTGTTTTAATTTAAAAAGGAGGAAATTGGGTTTTTCCACCCTGAAAGTTTGAGCCCAGTGCTGCTGAATATTAAGTATTAAAACACATGCGATCTGCATGAGTATAAATTGAATTTTTATTCCTAAAACCGAAAGTTATGATTTTGGTTTTCATTAGTAGATCTTGACAAGTTGCTGAAAGGTGGTGGTGCGCAGATTACTTCATGGCGTATCTCATGTATATCTTTTTGTCAAAACGACTTTTCAGCAGGTTGGTAGATGTGTGGTTCTCAATTCTGGAAAAGAGAATGAATACTGCAGATAATTTAAACGTTGCATATGTAGGCGAATCTTGCTCTGAATATTCATTACAATGCTTCATTCTTTACTTAAACTGAGCTGCATAAAGGCAGAAAACCTGGCTGGATTGTTGCGACAAAAAATATACTTCTTGATTTTCTCCACAGTTCGCTGACCGTGGGATTCCGTCTTCCCGCCACCTCTCCCTGGGACTTCCCACTGACGCCAACCCACGCCTTCGGGAAAGCGTGGGCTGGTGTGCGGGAGGAGACCCACGGAGATACGGGAAAAATGTGCAAATCAACACAGATATTGTCCAATCCGCGTGAGCCACCATGTCGCCCCAACTAAATGTTGTTCAGCAGAACATAAGATTAGTTACTATGAAGGAATAATGCTCAACTATTATCAGATTAATTACCTTTACTTGAATGCAGAGGCAGTGCGTTTACTTCGATCATTTCTTTGTTTGATAGTTAAAAAGAGCGACCGTTCTCTCAATATTTTTCAATGTGAAATTCACGATTTCGAACCGTTGCTGGAGAGAACTGTGGGTGCTCTCAGTGCAGGTCGGGCCGCATGAAAACGTTATCTCCGACTTCATGTCAGAAAATTCAGGCTGTTGATGCCCGTGTGTAGTATATGCCTGCCGATTAAAATAGTTCAACTAACTAGTTCAAACGAATACGGCAGATTGCACGATATTTTATGGCAAATATCTTGTTCTTAAATTACAATTTGGCTGAGACGCAATCCAAGCAACGATCCATATATAAGTTTAGAATTCAGTGGTCATCAGATCAATTGTTCTCTAAAGTTTACACTGCATATTTAGAACAGTACAGCACAGAAAATATAACAGGTGGCAGCCATTGGAGCAACAATTAATGCTTGGCTACCAACTCCACCCAAGACAATTCGTGTCAGAAAATTACAAGCATAAATAAATCGAACTTGATACAACAAATTTGATAAAAATATTTATGTAGTCTTCTCCAAATGACTGATGTGGTATAAAAAAGCTACAGCAACACGGCGGGGCCAATTTCCGTTGTGGGAAGAGGCAGATAATTCTCACCAGAAATTATCAGGATCATTTGAGAAATCACAGTGCACCGAGGTATTCAAGGGAAAGAATCCTAAATCGAGGTGTCTATCAAGTTCCACTTGCCAGGCTTTGCAGCGAGGATATTTATCGACGTTCCAAGATTCCGAACCTGCGGCTCTCAATTCAATAAGGTCTCTAAGTATAGCAGAGCCATGAAGTTCTTTGGATAAGTGTACTTGAAATGTTATGGGAGGTATTCTCCGTGTGCGACGCCAGGATAGAGAAAGGTAATTGGCTGGAGCATTGGTCCCAGTACCAAATTCGCGGCAGTTGCCAATCGAGCCAAATTACCTTATCCATCACATTGACAACAGCGCCAATGCATTCTGGAGCGCATGTACAGGATACTCGGTTGCATGTCATTGGCGTGCGTGACACGGTATTCGCCAGGGCCTTACCGTTTCTCTTCCTACAATGACGAGTTCCAGATTGCGAGGTTCACGTCTGATTTCGAACATCGGAAGCAAGCATGGAGGCTGTTGAGGGGGGCAGAGACAAGTTACAACATGGAGAGGAGCAACCGTGGGCTGCCCGGCTGAACAGTTGCCAGGCTGCCTGGGGTGGATGGCCCGACAAAAGCGGACTTTGGATGGTGACAGAGGAACATGCCGAGTGGGCAGCCAAACTCCCCATAGGACTGGGGTGTTTTACAGTTCCGGACCACCAATAACTTGCCCTTCAAATCAGCCACCTTGATGGGGACCCAGAGACCACCCATTCTGACCTCTAGATCTGCAGGTGGACACGGAACAAATGGGGACCCACCTACCCCACCCACAAACGCCATACCTCCCCTGCCGGCAGTCACCGAGTGCAACAACTACAGTTGCTCGTATCAGGGTCAACGTGCCTACATAGAACATAGGACAGTACAGCACAGAACAGGCCCTTCGGCCCTCGATGTTGTGCCGAGCAATGATCGCCCTACTCAAACCCATGTATCCACCCTATACCCGTAACCCAACAACCCACCCCCCCCTAACCTTACTTTTTAGGACACTACGGGCAATTTAGCATGGCGAATCCACCTAACCCGCACATCTTTGGACTGTGGGAGGAAACCGGAGCACCCGGAGGAAACCCACGCACACACGGGTAGGACGTGTAGACTCCGCACAGACAGTGACCCAGCCGGGAATCGAACCTGGGACCCTGGAGCTGTGAAGCATTTATGCTAACCACCATGCTACCGTGCTGCCCAGAGGCTGCCAAAGGCAGCGCCAGCCAATGACATCACTGCCATCAGTGATCGGCTCCAGGGCCATAGACCCCTCGGTGCCTGCCAAAGATGGGTCCAAATGTAGAGCGTTGGATGGAGGAAGATGCGAGGTAGATTCTGCAGTGCCTACCGCGGTCGCAATATCGCCATTTGGACTGTTTGGGCATGTTGATACGCAACATGCTAACATTTCTCCCTTTCATCCCTGCAGGCGCACAATATTTTAATGCATCCACCGATGGTGGCCTTTCTGCCAGTCTCTGCAACCTCGGGAGATAGCCCGATTCCGTACGGGCGAGCGCTGCTGGAGGAGAAGAAAGGTGCAAAGGAGAAATTGAAAAAACGAATGTGATATAAAATGGGATAATTACTTAGAATAATGGAGAGGATAGAGCTGGATGCAAAAGAGGATAATTAGCTAGAATAACGTAGAGGATATAGCCGATCTGAAGGTAGTGAGTTAGCAGGTAATGAACAAAGGAATTCAGCAAAGCATGCTAATGAATAAAGGAATTCAGCAAAGTGTAGGAATGAACAAAGGAATTGAACAAAGCATGGAGAGGAAGGTGGGAGGGGAGCCTCGTGCAAAGGATGGTGAAAAGAATGCTGGGTAACAAGAGACCCAGGGTTGAGGATTGCGATTTGAGGCAATCAGGATATATGGCCAGGTCAGGAGGTGTATAGGATGACCTATGGGAAACCTGTATGTGAAACTTGGTGCCATTTGAATGATATGTATAGAAAATCTCTTTGTCCTCGGTCTCACTCGGCTCTTGAAGTTTCAGGAGACTGTCGGTGTCCTGAGTCTCTATAGAGCGGGTCAGCCTTGCAAGTTGCTTAAAAATAAAAAAATACCATACCTGCAGATCCCTCTCGAGTTTTATTGAGAGCAGACTGACGGGTAAAGAACATAAATTGTCACACCACGGGTGGGCAGCAGCAAAGCGAGCAGCAGACGGGTCGTTTGCAGCCGCCCACGTTGGAGAACCAGCTGCCCACCAGGACGAGAAGGTGGAGATGCCAATTATGCTCTGAGTGAAGACCTTGAGGATGGAAGTCCGAGGTATTGTGATGTTCCGACACATGCAATGCGCGGGTCATCGGTCCGGGTTCCTCTTCCTTCGGGTACCCGATGATCCACGGGCCGCAGCAAAGCGAGCACTGGGATGGGTGTGCTAGGGGGACTATTCCCTGAGCCTCTTGCGCCAGCGCGCATTTCCAGCCCTGAATGCCCACTCGGACCTCTACCAACGTCCGTTCATTAGCTGCCATGGAGCACAGCGAATGGACCGTCTCGATCTGGGACTGCATCACAAGACGTTGTGACGGTGCCGCCATCTGCGTTCGTGACACATCAGCCAGTGACTGGGCCGTCTTCCTCTGGGACTTTTATAACTCCCTCTGTGTCTGCCCAACACGGACCAGTGCCTTTGAAATGTGGCCAAAGTTCCACGACATTGCCTGCTGTGACTACGCCACTTTTAGGAGCGCCGCTGCGATGTTTAGTTGGCTCTGCGACACTGTCGTTGGTGAGGCGGCAAACCTATACTGTGCCTCATCCAGCACCTATGCAGAATATCCCAGGCCTCGTACATGCTGATCCATATCCGAAGCAATCGCCCCTAATGCCTCTGCCGCGGGCGCAACCCGTGCGGTGATGCTCTAGTTGGAACACATTATTCGGTTTTACCTCCGGCTTCTGGACATGCATGGACTCCTCCAACTGCACCTGCAGTTCTGGCTGCTCGTAGAGAAACCCGCATGAAGACTTTGGCTCTGGGAAAGCAAATCTACTGTTGACTGAACTGCTTGTAACAGCAGCCGTAGATCTGTATTCACGCAACTTTTATTGCCGTCTCACCGTCCGCACCCTAGGATGCCCCCAGCCCCTCCTGCTGTGCCGGTTAAACTTTGCAGTCAGCAACAGATAGTATCTTAGGTGGCTCTTTATTAAAGTGCCAAGCCGAGCCTAGTGTCTCCTGGGTGGCGCAGGGTGTTGCAGAAAACTGTTAATGGAAATGTTTGTCATCCGACGAATGGAGCCATGAATCGCCTCAGTATCGGGCCTATGGCTGGTGTCGGAGCTCATCACATCGCTGATTGGCTAAATGCGGTGGCGTATGTAGCTGTAGTGCTGACTAGGAAACGGAGACGACTCATGGGCCAGCTCCAACTGCAGCAGGTCAGCAAGACAAGAGATATATCTAGACCGCGGGCTGGGGGGAAGTGGGAGTGGACATCTAGATGAGCGTGGGAGGCGGTGCTGTTAGCGAGAGAGTGGTATGAGGGGAAGGGTGGTGTGGGGGTGAGCCTGGAGTGTGGTTCTGAGGGTTTTTACAGGTTAGACAGGGAATGACACTACAGCGGGGACTCACCTCGTCGCACAGGGATGATCTCAACTTCAATGACTTCCCATTGCTCTAGGCCAGGAAACATTCCATGGCACCTTGCTCGACCACTGTGAGTGACTGCAGGTTCGGATGTCAACCTCCTGTCTGGCCTCAGTCCCGGAAGCTATGGGTGGCCTTCTCCTGGGGGGGGGGGGGGAGGTGGGGGGGGAGGATACAAAAAGCCACTGATAGATAGTTGTACTCAAGCAGACTAGAGAGTGGGTAGCTGATGACCTCAGTGGTCAGGGATCCAGCCATGCCAGGCACGTTGGGTACCGACAGGTGGTTCAGTGTGGGGGTTCGGCCATCATTCTGGTGGCGTGGCGGGGGGCGTTCAGATTTGGGTGCGTCGGACAGGGTTGGTGCCTACTCACCCTGGACGCCCTAAGGAGATCGTCCAGTTTTCTTCCAGCACTGCTAACCCATCTGGACGGTGTTTCTTTCAGCATCCACGGTCTCTGCAACATGCGCACATGCACGGCGAATGGCGCCGGCTGGCAGCCTTCTTCACGAGACGGAATTTAGGGTCACCCGTCTTTCCTGCGCAACGTCCAAGAGAGTCTCTAGCTCTCCGTGCACAAATCTTGGAACTGCTCTTCTTACAGACAATCTGATAGCCGGGATGGAGTATGTGGTAGTGTAGTGTGTATATGCGGATGCAGCTTGTCAGCCTTTAGGTGTGAATAGAGAAATCGTCGAATCCAGCAGCATTTCACATTAGATTCGATTTTGTTTCTCGTGCGCGTTGACAGCCCCATAGTAGCAATGGAAACGGTACATGTGTGCCACCAGTTTTTATTTCGGGAAAGTCCAGGAATTCTACGTTGGCGTCAGAACTTCGTGTGAGAAACGGAAAATCCCAACAAACATGTGGGGCAACAGTACTGGGTTTGGACATTCCACTTTACGATCACCCCACCACCGTTCACTGTGAACGTAGAGTGTCCCGTCAAGTACGCCCTAAAGTTGGTGTGTACGTGGCTTGGACATCGAAGGTTTTCGATGATCCGTTTAATGGAAACGATAGCATGCAAAGCGCTCAATACCTTTTCAGATTGTAACACGTGATCAAATGCTAGTTTGTCGTGATTCGATTTGATCTGGAAGATGGAAGTAAAACGTCAACAACCGTAGTATGTGCCATCGCCACAGTGAGAGAGAGTTGTTGATGTCTACACCGACGTAGAGCTCTACACACGTCAATAATGAAATTTCGAACTAAAATGACACATGCGGATGTGCACTAACATACCCCGGTTAGCACTCGGCCGCACGCCTTTTGCTGGTGGCTAGATGCTATCTTGCCGCCGATGGCCAATTGGACAAGCAGCGCACCGCGCCGGGAAACCCAGGGTGTCGGCAGGGTAGCGCTGTCAGCGAGAATATTGAATCAGAACAACAGGAGAAACGTCTGAGCCTCATTACCACGCTAGTCTGGGTGTCCACAGTACAACGGTAAGCATGGTCCATTGTGGATTATTACTAATTGTTCGACCTAGTTGTGGCTCAAATACATTGGACGGGTTTCTCCGTCAATCACCGTCAGTCACCGACAAAAGCAGATTCGGGAGAGAATCGGTCATGAAGCCAAAATCGTTCCGTTGCCCGGCCAAATATTATACATACTTTAATGCTTCGGGAACAATGTCAACACGTTTTACTCCCCACAAACAGGAAATCCCAATCGCATGTTATTAGCGGGCCTGGCACGTAATTCTCTGATGCGCGCGAGGTGCTCCGCTTCCCCGGGAAGATTTCTGAAGGTGAGTTTCACTTCTGGTTTTAACAATATGATAACCAGCTCCTTTCCTGATGAGAGACAGAGGACTGGGGCATGCCGAAGTCCGACCGTGGATTGTCAGCGGTGCCACTGGCTGGACTAGCAAGGTGGAGGGTGGGGGTGGTTCCGGGTTCCGGTCGGCCCCAGTGTTGAAGAGTGGTGACGAAAGAATTCCCTTTGGTTCGTGGTGGCCCCATAGTACCGGGTGCCGCAGCATGTAAGGCAGCTACATTGCTGTCCATCCACTGACCACCAATTGTGGCCCCTGGTTATGCAGAGTGGCACAGCCTGTATGGGTGCCCAAATCCCACGAGGCCAGCGCACCAGCCTCATCCCTCCACGACAGCCCCCGGCACTACAACCCAATCCCACCAACCAGCCCCAACTCTGCACCCCACCACCCTTTACCGCACAGTCCATCCAATGAAATCTCTCCCCACCCCCCCCCCCCCCACCCCACGTACGCAATCTGGCTTCCAACCACCAGTAGGCCAGCACGCGCCCCAACCAAGCACAAATCTCCTTCGAGAGGAAACAGGAAGGGCCTGCCTTCAAACGGCTAGCATGTGTAGCATTCGACAATGTTAGACCGAGCAGGAGGGGCGGGAGGCAGGGCCCGAGCAGCCCGCAGTCCCGGGCAACGATGGCGGCGGACATGTTGTGGTCAGAGTGCCGTGGGAATGGCTGAGGCTGGGGCTGGTGATGGGGAGGAGAGAGGCAAATTGTGAGCAAAAGTGCCACCATGTACCCCGTGATCAAGTTGGGGATTAGAGTAGGAGCCATGACGCCCCCTGCATATAATGGGCTTCAAAATTTAATTAGGAATGGTGGCCTTTATCACAGTCGCCGCAGTCCTCAGGGACGCACTGAAGCTGTGCGAGCTGGAGCTGCTCGAGGAAGACCCTGTAGCTGTGGATCCTACCATATTATTGTAGGAGCCATCGTTGAGGATTGACAGCTGGTCATCCAACAGGCCAAGATGGAGGATACAGGAAGGAGCCGTCGAATGAGACATGCTGAACACCGGAAATGCCTTTATTTGTGGAACTTCCAGGTGGGATATGCCATCAAAACTACAGCTGAACATTGGGGCAATGCTACTTATCTGCAAGAACATTGTGCACGTGGAAACGCAGGGTTTATTGTGGTGACACAAAATCCCGTTGTGCTTCAAGGTGATGGTCGCCCTGATCATTTATGTCGCGGGATCCTTCCACCTGCCGATTGTGGATCTGTATTAATCTAACAGGCATCGCTGCAGAGGTGCATCCGCTCTTTTTCGTAGGTCCTACATGCATGGTCTGCACAATACATTATATTCAATGTGGAACAAATTCACCAAGATGCGGAGTTCACCATCATCACCTGGATACCCCTGGTCCACGGGGAAATCCATGGGTATCGTGTTGCCTTAAAAACACGGATAAACCGATGTGATGAAACAGAAAGTGGTTCCACTCCATCAACATGCAGCTGATGTGCGAACATCAGATGCACACAATGCACATCTGCACCCGATTCCTGGGCAGTGTGCACGATTTCTCCATTCTGGAAAATCCGAAAGTTACTGATATGTTAAATGTGCATCCATGGTTCAGGTATTGGCCCTTGGCTGCCCGCTAATGGCCGTGGCCGTAGCCTACCCCCGTGTCACAGAAGAACGCGGAGACCCTATACAATGACGCCCATGTTGCGACCAGGGGCGTCGTCGAATGGTGCTACAACATCCTGAAGCTGCGGTTCAGATGCTTGGTCCGCACTGGAGTGTCCCTCCTGTATAGAGTTGGGATATTCTCCAATATCGTTATCGCCTGCTGTGGCCTTCACAACATCGTGCAGCAGAGAGCCGAAGTGCTGGACGACAAGGTTGAACATCAGACGTCGACCGAAGAGAATGTGGGGAGGTTGAGGAAGAGCAGGTCATGTTTCCCGGGAGCCACCGGAGTCTACACAACTTTTTTGTCTGTGTGGGTGTGCAGGGACGCTCTGATTGCCTTCATTTTCTCCAAGTAGTGGGCTTGCCCAGCAGCACAGACATCCCATCCCAACCCCGCCCTCCCCCACGCCCCCACCACCACTACCATGGCCTATCAATCCCTCCCATTAAAACCCACCATGTTCAACCGCCCCCAAATCCAACCGCCGCTATGATTCACACCTGCGCATTCGCACTATTGAGTTCCGGTCCTTAGATGGCAGAAACAACGTGTCTGGACAATAGGATGGACGACGATGGATAAATTCTCTGTGATGTGCCCTGGCTCACCGGACCTTTTGACCTCTGCCTATGGTAGAATTTCATACTGTCTGCCTGGGTGATCCCTGCATGTGGGTTGGCAACTGGTCCCACCAAACACCTGGAGTCTAGAATGTGGTGTTGGGTTGTGGTGGTGGGTGTGTGTGTCCGGGATAGGAGTTGAGTATAGGGAACAAAAAATGCATGGAGTTGGGACAGCAGAGCGCTGGCTGAACTGACGACCAGGCGCCAAGCCTTGTCATCGCCCACTTTTCCTCAGAGGACAGCATCTGCACTCCGCACCAGGTCAATGCTCACACCTTTCTGGCAGAGCACCAAAAACAGATTGTAGCATTGTGAACATGTACTTAACGGGAGCAAGTGTACATACATGTAGAGCTTTGCCCCCCAGCACCTAACAATATTCAATATGCCTGCACCATTGCCAACTTAACTATTGTCTTACTTTCTGGCACATGGACCTCAATGCCACCTGTCGATAAATCCCAAACTGGTAAATCAGAAGTGGAGGTGGCCTGGTTCGGTTCCCGACCTGTGACCGAGACCCCTTTGGTGAGTACAGTCAGGTGCAATCGGCTCTGGGTCGGCCCGGCCTCTGCTCGGCAGTCAATGGGGACGTTTTACAGCCCCATTATGCCCACTGCCGATCTGATGCGTCGGGGACAGAAGGAATGGAGAGGGAAGTCCGAGGTGTTTTGTTATTCTGGTACTTTCCCTCTGGAGCAGTTGGCATGGGCACCAGCAATTCTTCCTGCCTCAGCCTGAAGACCACCAACTTAATGAACGTATGTGCGTACGAGCAAAGGTAACCCATGAGGCTCCCCAACCACATGTCTCTGCAAGTCCTGGAGGCACGCATCCATGCCAAACAGGGTCTTGACAACAGTAGACATGGAGCCCAGGGAGTGCAATGCCTTTCTCTGGGAGTGTGCCACATCAAGCTGTAAATGAGACAGCGGCTTCTGAGATGGGCCACATCAACCAATGCCTCCCCCAACTTCCAGTGGCTCACTGATGAGCAGTCAGCAGCAAAGTAATGCTGTATTCGCACTTCTAATGGGCCTACTGGTTTAGGACCAATCTCCAGAGCGCCGCTGCAATATCCATGTGGCATTTGTACCGAGCTTCCTGTGAGAGGGCAGCACTGTCGTGAACCGCGGCGACCTCAGGCACAAAATGAAACAGTCCGTAGATATCTAGGTCCATGGTAAATACCTTTGCCCCAAGGCTTCCAACGCAGAAATCACCTGTGTGGTGGTAGCCTGGATGGAACGTATGGTTGGCACCACGTTGTGCTCCTGCAGACGCTTGGACACCTCTAACTGCACCAGCAGGCTCTTGATGGTGACCGACGCCCCCTCGTCTAATTCGTGGCTCCAAGATTGCATCTCTACTACAGATGGTTTCGAGGAGCCAAAATCCGTGCGGGTGGCAGCTGTTAACTGTGGTCAGCCAATCCTCCGACCATCGACACACTTGGCGGCTGCTACATCCACCTGTTCTTACATTGCACGTATGTTTTGCGCACCGGTTAGTACGCCAGGGACCTCTTCTTCAGAATATCTAACCATCGCTTTCAAGATGGCGCCAGAGCAAGGCGACTCTCCGGAAGCTCTGCCCAACATATCCACTTTTTACTTAACTTATATTCGTTCTAATCTTTAAAAAATTAATACTGAAGCTAACATTATTATTAACCTCTCTTTCATCTTCTCGTGCTGGCTTGAAGATCCTCCGAGGGCCTTGGGGACCTTCTGCCCCGACACGACCTGACCAGGCCGAATTCGGAACTGAAGCCCCGATCTCGATTTGCAGTCGACCCGGACCTCGGTACTCCAAACCCGGCCTAACTACAGACGCCAGCCCTCGGATCGCCCGGCCTATTTCTCGTGGCTCCCGACCCGACCCCCGACGGCTAGACCCGGCCGAACGCGACCCCGAGAGACCCACCCAGCGAACCGACCCGGAGAGGCCAGCCCAGCAACCCGACCCGATGTGTCCTGCCCAGCAACCCGACCAACCTGGTGATGGAAGAAAGAAAACTCCTCATGGAGGCTGGACCGTGCCTACTTCAAGATCCGACCCCAGGAGCGCCCAGAGAGGAAAGAGACCACGGGACACAGGCCAACCCGACTCAGGAAGCCCCTGGCCATGACAGAGGACCCCAGAAACGGCAGAGACCGCGCGTGAGGACTCGAACGCGCTGCTAGGTATTCCCACGCCCGCAGAACGCTTGGACAATCCGGTTTGCAAACTCGCCCCCGCCGCAACCCCTCTATCTGAAACAGAGCCCGGTACACTTCCAGACGCTACCCCTGAAACGTAACCAGCGCCCTGGTCCCCGCCTGCGCCCTGGACCCCGCCAGATGCAACTACCTACCTTCCACAAGGGCTGACTTCTCCCATCGGAACCCAAGATCATCCAGCAGCAGCTACCGTCTGAGAAAGCGAGGGAACGCGGTGGTCTGGAGCTTAGACTGAAGCAACGTGGTGTCAAGACCCCTATCCCCAGCATACTCCTGGCAAACGTCCAAGCGATTCAAAATATGCTGGATGAACTTAACGCCAGACTTACCTCTCAGGGGGAAGTAAGAGACTGATGTGTGCTCTGTATCACAGAGGCATGGCTCACCCCCGCCTCACCAGACTGTGCTATGCAACCTGAAGGCTTCTCTATTCACCGGGCGGATGGCACGGCATCTTCTGGCAAAGCAAAGGGTGGAGGGGTTTGCCTCCTCATCAATTCCTCCAGGTGCTTGGATGTGGCGGCCCTGGCGACTTACTGTTCCCCAGACCTGGAATACCTGACCGTAAAGTGACGCCCATACTATCTTCCACCTGAGTTCACTTCAGCCATTATCACAGCAGTTTACATCCCACCCCAGGCAGAAATGAGGATGACGCTGGATGAACTGTACACAGTCATAAACAACTATGAAACAGAACACCCAGAGGCCTTGTTCATCGTGGCAGGAGACTTTAACAAGGCCAAACTCAAGAGTGTACTGCCAAAATACCACTAAGAAAGGGCGCCTACCGTTCCATCCCCGACCGCATTGTGGGAAATCAGACTATAAGAATGTGCTCCTTCACTCAGCTTACAAGCAGAAACTCAAGCGGAAGAATCCAGCTAAGAAGGTTGTTCAGCGCTGGTCCGAGGAGACAGAAGAACTCTTACGTGACTGCTTCAAGACGGTGGAATGGTCCATATTTAGGAACTCAGCGACTAACTTAAATGAGTATGCCTCCACCGTCACAGACTTCATCAGCAAATGTGTGAAGGACGGCATGCCAAAGAAAGCAGTATGTGCATTCCCCAACCAGAAACCATGGCTCAACCGTGAGACTGACTCCCGACTGAAGGAGAGATCTGAGGCATTCAAGGCAGACAACACTGTCCGACACAAGAAATCCATGTACGACCTCCGCAAAGGCATCCAAGATGCCAAGAGAGAATATCAAACTAAGCTAGAGTCACACACAGACTCTCCGCAGCTCTGTCAAGAACGAAACAACATAATGAGCTACAAAGCGAAGCCGAGCAGTATCTCTGTAGCAGCGCACCTCATCCAGATGCACTTAATGCATTCTATGCTAGGTTCGAGCAGGTAAACAACAATATGCTGTCGAGTGCCACAGCAGCCCACAATTCACCCATAACCAGCATCACAGCTTCTGAAGTCAGATCGGCCTTCCTGAAAGTGAACCCGTGGAAGGCGACGGACCGGACGTGATATCTGGCCGTGCACTCAGAGCTTGCGCAGACCAGCTGACAGAGGTACTCCCAGACATGTTTAACCTGTCCCAACTCCACTCCGAGGTCCCCACCTGCTTCAACAAGACCAACAACATGCCGGTACCAAAGAGGCAACAGGCAACGTGCCTCAATGACTACCGGTGGCCCTGACATCAGTTGTAATGAAGTGCTTCAAGAGGCTGATCATGAAGCGCATCACCTCCATGATCATAACACCATGACCAACATCAATTCACATACCATCCCAACTGGTCCACATCAGACGCCATTTCCCAGGACTTACACTCAGCCCTAGAACACAGAACATAGAACAGGACAGCACAGAACAGGCCCTTCGGCACTCGATGTTGTGCCGAGCAATGATCACCCTACTCAAACCCACGTATACACCCTATACACGTAACCCAACAACACCCCCCTCCACCGAACCTTACTTTTTAGGACACTACGGGCAATTTAGCACGGCCAATCCACCTAACACGCACATCTTTGGAGGGTGGGAGGAAACCGGAGCACCCAGAGGAAACCCACGCACACACGGGGAGGACGTGCAGACTCCGCACAGACAGTGACCCAGCCGGGAATCGAACCTGGGACCCTGGAGCTGTGAAGCATTTATGCTAACCACCATGCTACCGTGCTGCCCCGAGAGCATCTCGAAACAAAGGACTCCTACATCATACTCCTTTTTATTGACTACAGCTCCGCCTTCAACACCATAATCCCAGCCAAGCTCATATCAAAGCTCCAAAACTGGCAAAAAGAACTCCAAAACAATCCACTCTGCAAATGGATCCTCGATTTTCTGACCAAAAGACCACAATCAGTAAGAATGAACAACACATCCTCCACAATAGTCTTCAATACCGGTGCCCCGCAAGTCTGCGCACTTAGTCTACTCTACTGCCTGTGCACAGACGACTGCGTGGGAAACTTGGTTCCAACACCATCTACAAGTTTGCTGATGATACGACCATAGTGGGCCGGATCTCGAATAACGACGAGTCAGAATACAGGTGGGATATAGAGAATCTAGTGGAGTGGTGTAACGACAACAATCTCTCCGTAAGTGCCAGTACAACTAAAGAGCTGGTCATTGACTTCAGGAAGTAAAGTACAATACACACCCCTGTCAGCATCAATGGGGCCGAGGTGGAGATGGTTATCAGTTTCTAATTCCTAGGGGTGCACATCACCAAAAATCTGTCCTGGTCCACTCACGTCGACGCTATCACCAAAAAAGCTCAACAGCGCCTATACTTCCTCAGGAAACTACGTAAATTCGGCATTTCCACATTAACCCTTACCAACGTTTACAGATGTAGAATAGAAAGCATGCTATCGGGCTGCATCACAGCCTGGTAAGACAACTGTTCGGCCCAGAACCGCAAGGAACTTCAGAGAGCTGTGAATGCTGTCCAGTCCATCACACGTGTCAGCCTCCCATCCATGGACTCCAGCTACACCTCCCGCTGCCTGGGGAAAGCTGGCAGCATAATCAAGGATCCATCCCAACCGGCTTACTTACTTTTCCAACTTCTTCCATCGGGAGGAGATACAGAAGTCTGAGAACACGTACGAACAGACTCAAAAACACCTTCTTCCCCACTGTCACCAGACTCCTAAATGACCCTCTTATTTACTTACCTCATTACCAGTACACCCTGAATGCTTCCTCCGATGCCAATGCTTATGTACTTACATTGTATATCTTGTATTTTCTTGCATTGTCGTTAATTCCCTTATCTTCCCATGCACTGAATGATCTGTTGAGCTGCTTGCAGAAAATTACTTTGCACTGTACTTCTGTACAAGTGACAATAAACAAATCCAATCCAACCGAACCCAGTTTATCTGGCATGGTGGAAGTTACTGGAGACAGCTGTGATGGGAAATCGTTGTCGTGCACAACGTGGAGCTCTGCTTTTTCTCAAGCTATGGGCCGGCCTCCCGGTGCTGTCCGTCCGTTCCTTCCTACTACGACGCTCAATTCTGCCGGGCTTGTGTTCGGTGTCGAGTTTGGGTAGGACCAAAGTGCCTTGTTGCACCACTAGAATATCATACAAGACACAGAGCAAGATAGGGTAGTGTGTGGTGAAGTCTGGTGGAGTTGAGGTATAGGTATGTTCACACACGTACCGTGGCTCAACTGAGCATGGTCGCACTTCTGGAGGCTGCCTAACTCTGCCATGATGGACGTCCTCCGTCCGAGCCACCTATCAGGTCAACTGTCCGCTGCTCTGCTGCGGAGAGGGCATGCGGTTGCAGAGATCGCCCTCAGGTCTCTTCCCTCTCACGGCAGTTGTTGACCAACTTTACCAATGGGGAGCAGCGTGGGAGACAGGAAGTACACAGTGTCATAACATCGTACGCATACAGCACAGGCGATGGGCCTCAGTGGCTGGGCACACGTCCAAGGTGACCGGCGTGTGTGTTATCAGATATTTCAGGGTCGTGTTTTTCTGGCGTCTAGGTGGGGGAGGGCAAGAGTTACGAATGTGTGAGATGGGGCATTTGCCAGAGGCACAGTGCTGCCTGGGAAACCCTGATTAGTTTGTCCAGCGTCTTACGACACTGCTGGCCTGTCCTTCTGGTGGTCAGCAGGATGGTCACTGCTTCTACCGCATGCGCCCATGGCCAGTGCATGACGACAGGTGGCTAGATCCTCCCCACCAGAGGGACAGGGGAGCCCACAGCACCTGCATGATGTGCAGGATAGTCACCAGTTCCGCGTCAGCGATATGGGGTGCCTCTCTTCTTCATGCCATCCTGTTGCTGAGATGATTTTGTCTGTGGAGCGGAGTGCTTATTTGCGGCTGCAGCTTGTCACCCTCTCGAGTGTCAATCCCGGCTACGTCGAATCTGTCTACGTTTTTTAAATGGAATCAGTCGAATCGCTGGTCTTAGCCCCTGAAAGAGTGATAACGTCCTCAGTGAATGTTTTGTTGTACAACACCACCAATTCAGTCCTGTAGTCAATACTTATTTTCTGAAAATGAAAACCCAACGTTTAAATTCTTTCCGAAATTCTTAAGTCCCAACACACAATAAGCAAACAGCTCTTTAATGTTCAACAGCTTCACATTTCGAAATCATGCATTCGACTTCCACCATGGCACGCAGCTGAATCCAGCCTCCTGTTTAGAAATGGACATAACAAATTGCTTACAACTGTCATGTGAGAGTGCCTTTAAGAATTACATGTTTAAGAAACGTACCTTTGTGAAATGAAGGTGATTATATTGCTGAAGTGATGTCACGGGGGAGCTGAGCTTACTTCCGCTTTTTGGGTGTTTTCGTTTCAGTTTGAGACAGCAGCTTGGGTGCGACTGTGTTTTTGTCTGTGAGTTGCATGAAGAAAAAGCAAGGTGCTGGAGGTGAAGCCAACCAAGCTGATATATCTCTGCCATCCAACAGAAAATATATATTAACTTTAGCCTGGTGTGTTACTGTTGTTGTGAAGGTGAAGTCTTTTGGATGTGTAAATGAACGGTTTCCAGGATTGGGTAGTGTTGTATTATTTTCGGGGTTTTCTTTGAAGTAAGGTAAGCTAAGAGATCCAGTGTTTATTTGAAAGGTTAATTTGAGTTAATGGAATAAATATTATTTTCTTTAAACCACGTGTCCATAAGGTGGCTGGTTTAGTTCACTGGGTTAAACCGCTGGTTTTTAAAGCAGACCAAAAAGGCCAGCAGCACGGTTCGATTCCCGTACCATCCTCCCCGGATAGGCGCAGGAAAGTGGCGACTAGGGGCTTTTCACAGTAACTTCATTGAATCGTACTCGTGACATTAAGCGATTTTAATTTCATTTCAGTAATACTACACCTGGGGAACAAGCCGTGTGCTTCAGAAGCAACAATACATTAAAAGTGGGGGTTGGTTGAACTCCTTGATACATTTTGGGGTCCTGAATACACCTCTCCCATAACAATTGGGGGCTCGAGGGGGTTAAAAGCCTCTCTATCTGATTGGATTTTGTGAACGTAAAGACAGTGAAGGATTTAGAACTTTGAACTTAGAACAGTACAGCACAGAACAGGCCTTTCGGCCCTCGATGTTGTGCCGAGCAATGATCACCCTACTCAAACCCACGTATCTACCCTATACCCGTAACCCAACAACTCCCCCCCCCTTAACCTTACTTTTTTTAGGACACTACGGGCAATTTAGCATGGCCAATCCACCTAACCTGCACATCTTTGGACTGTGGGAGGAAACCGGAGCACCCGGAGGAATCCCACGCACACACGGGGAGGACATGCAGACTCCACACAGACAGTGACCCAGCCAGGAATCGAACCTGGGACCCTGGAGCTGTGAAGCATTTATGCTAACCACCATGCTACCATGTTGCTATTCCGGTGTTGTGAACAACGGCTCCTTCGGAGGCTCAGGTGTTTTTGGGGGTGGATACGGTAACACGTGATATCTTACTAACAGAGATTAAAAGCAGACTGCTAGGTTTGGCAAAACCATTGCAGTTAACACTGCCTAGCAGAATACGAAAATATGAGGTACGTAACGCGCATTTAATTTTGCCTGTGATACTTTCTGATTCATTCCAATGAGTCAGACTCTATCTCAGGCACCGTTAAATGCTTAACCACCGCCATAATTACCTCATATTTTCGCATTTTGGGAGGTAATGTTAACTGCAATGTTTTTGCCAAATCTTAAAGTCTGCTTTTTGTCTCTGTCCATAAGGCACTGCGTGTGGAATTCTCCAATCAGAAAGTCTGCTAAGCCTATGAAAGAGCCATTATCCACAACATACTTGAACGCTAATACCATACCGGAAAAGCAACAAATATTCACTGTCTTTGAGTTCACAAAAGCCAATCCTATAGACAGACATTTATCCCGGACGAGCCCCCAATTGTTAAGGGAGCGGCGTTTTCAGAACCCCGTAATGTATCATGGAGTTAAACCAACCTATCCCTTTAATGGTTTGTTACTTTTGAAGCACACGGCTTCTTCTCCAGGTGTGGTATTCCATTTATGGTCACGTGTGTTTTTAAACACAAAACAATGTTCATTCCATGTATTCAACTTAACCTTTTAGATAAACATTGGATCACTTAACACCCCTTACTTCAAAGATAACCCCGAAAAGAATACAACACTAAATAATCCCTTAAAATGTTCCTTCAAAGCTGCAAAATACTTCGCCGTTAACAACAGTTTAAAGATATTGCTATTATGAGGTTAAATCACCCAAATGATTCAGAGAATGTATTTCATGGCAGAGATCACAGCAGATCCAGCACACTGCAAAACACAGTCACTCCCAAGTTTTTTTCGTCAAAATTCCGGCTTTTTTCTTTCAAGCCTCTCACAGCAAACCAGCCAGGCACTTTTCAGCTGCTCTCTCAAACTAAAACTCAAAACAGACGTGAGACCAGCCCCTCCCCCCCACCCTCCCCACCACACCCTCTGACATCACTTCAGTAACATGAGCTGACTAATTTCTTAAAGGTACATTGCTTAAAATTCAATTTCTTTAAGGTACTCTGACATAACAGTGCACAAACAAAAATCGCATGTGATTCGGCTGGGTCAATGGAGACCGAACGTTTTTGGTTATAGAGGAGAAAGATATGCGGTGAAAGGGTGATATCCATTATGGGGATTTGGAGCTAGTTTTGTTACAAACTGATCAGTGCTGGAACTGTTATGGTTTTTTGTATATATAGATGATCTGGAGGAAAATGTGTCTCTGTTCGTTTGCTGTTCACACGAAGATTGGCAGAGGTGCTGATTGTCTCGAGGATTGTCAAAGGATGAAACAGTAGATAGGTTGATCTGAGACTTGGGCACAGAAACAGCAGATGGAGTCTACACTGGACAATTAGGAGCTAATGCATTTTGGAGGATCAAATCTCGGTCCAATTTATAGCGAAAATGATACAACCCCTCGGAGCATTGACATACCGAGGGTACTGTCTGCGCAAGTCCACAAATTTATAAAGTGACAACACAGGTGGCGAAGATGATTAAGAAGGCAGATGGTATGCTTTGCTTCATCAGCCACGGAATTAAGTGCAGCAGTATGGACATCATCCTGCAGCAATATTAAACCATTGTTGGGCCGCGCTTGACGTATTGCATGCAGTTCCGGTGACCACATTATCTGATAAACGTGGAAACATTGGCGACAGTGCAAGAAAGTTTCACCAGGATGTTGCCTGGTCACGAGGGCGTTGGCTAGGAGGGCTGGCTGAGTGAATTAAGATTACTTTCACTGGACAGGCAGACTGAAGTGGGCCCAGATTTGGGTCGGCCAAATTATGAGATTCATCGACAAGGTGAACAGTCAAAGGCTTTTCCCAACGGTAGAAGTGGCAGTTATCAGCGGGCACGGGTGCAATGTGAGAGTGGGAATGTGTAAGGGACATTTTCTGAGTAGCTTTTCCCCGCAGAGAGTGGTGGGTGCCTGGAGTGGGACCTTCAGAGAATATGGCGAAATCAGGCTCTTAAACAACATTTAATGGCACATGAAAGGGTGCAGAAATAGGGAGGAAATAGAAGGATACGGATCTCGGAAGGGCAGAACTTCTTATTTTTAGTTTGGTTATCATGATCGGACAGGCGTGGCGGGCCGAAGGGTATGTTCCTGTGCTGTACTTTTCTGTTTTCGTTGTTCATTCAACGAAGAACAGATCATTTTGCGTGGCTCTCTTTTGATCTGTTTTGTTCTCCACAGTAAAACCCAGATGATTCACCTGTTTTGTTTCCAGGCACACAAATAGACTTAAGACCGCGTTTTTTCTGTCAGTTGCTGAGGTAGCAATACTATCAATTGTTATGGCAATTTGGTTCATCAATGCACAACTGGCGATTCACTGATTGCGATATGTAACATGGCACTACCATCACGGGTGGTGATCCCGCGACGTTTTTGGTGCAGTGAGGTAAATCAGCAAAGGTAAGTGGAAAATCTAATTCTGCTGTTTTTCAGTTAAAAGTGCAATGTGGAGCTTAGTGTCTGATTGGTTGAAGCTGCCCCCACCCTAATTGCTGAGAGGCAGTTATCTGTCAATCACCTGAGGCCTGATTAGGGGCACATTGTATTCTTCTCTTTGAAGTTAAGGTATTTTTTGAGTCATCGGTTAGCTGAGGTCTGTATAAAAGACAGACAGACAGCGCACACAGTAAGCGAGCACTTTTCCAGGAGACTCATCCGGAGTGAGACTCATCCATAGTGGGGGATTGAAACTTTGTAATTTGGTGCAGTGAGGTAATTCGGTGCAGAGTGTGAGGAGGTGCTTTTTAACCCTGGTAAGTGACTGGTAAGTAGTCTCTCTTTTTATTTTCATTGTCTAATTTATTTATTTCTATTTTGAAATTCTAGTTGTTTAAGTTTATCAAGAGTTTAAGACATGGCAGGAGATCCCAGATCCGTGTCTTGCTCCTCGTGTGCGATGTGGGAGCTCAGAGACACGTCCACTGTCCCTGGCTCCTTCATGTGCAAGAAGTGTGTTCAGTTGCAGCTCTTGTTAGACCGCTTGACGGCTCTGGAGCTGCGGATGGACTCATTTGGAGCATCCGCGATGCTGAGGAGGTCGTGGATAGCACGTTCAGCGAGTTGGTCACACCGCAGGTGAAAATTAATGAGGGAGATAGAGAATGGGTGACCAAAAGAAAGAGCAAGAGAAGGAAGGCAGTGCAGGTGTCCCCTGCGGTCACCTCCCTGCAAAACAGATATACCACTTTGGATACTGTTGAGGGAGATGGCTCACCAGGGGAAGGCAGCAGCAGCCAGGTTCATGGCACCATGGCTGGCTCTGCTGCACAGCAGGGCAGGAAGGAAAATGGCAGGGCTATAGTGATAGGGGACTCGATCGTAAGGGGAATAGACAGGCGGTTCTGTGGACGCAATCGAGACTCCAGGATGGTATGTAGCCTCCCTGGTGCAAGGGTCATGGATGTCTCGGAGCGGCTGCAGGACATTCTGGGGGGGGGGGGGGGAGGGTGAACAGCCAGCTGTCGTGGTGCACATAGGCACCAACGATATAGGTAAAAAACGGGATGAGGTCCTACAAGCGGAATTAAGGGAGTTTGGAGTTAAACTAAAAAGTAGGACCTCAAAGGTAATAATCTCAGGATTGCTACCAGTGCCACGAGCTAGTCAGAGTAGGAATGCAAGGATATATAGGAAGAATGCGTGGCTCGAGAGATGGTGCAAGAGGGAGGGATTCAAATTCCTGGGGCATTGGGACCGGTTCTGGGGGAGGTGGGACCAGTACAAACCGGACGGTCTGCACCTGGGCAGGACTGGAACCGATGTCCGAGGGGGGGTGTTTTCTAGAGCTGTTGGGGAGGGTTTAAACTAATGTGGCAGGGGGATGGGAACCGATGCAGGACGTTGGAAGGTAGTAAAACAGGGACAGAAGCAAAAGGAAGTAAGGGGAAAAGTGCAAGGCAGAGAAGACATAGTCAGAAATCTAAAAGGGCGACAGTACAAGGTACAGTGACTGAGGGGAGCTCAGTGAATAGGCCCAGTAATAACAAAAGGAAAAAAACTGGAGATGTTAAGATTCAAAACAGAGGTAGAAAAACCAACATAAGTGTACTTTACCTGAATGCTCGTAGTATTCGGAATAAAGTAAATGAGTTGATGGCGCAAATCATCGTAAATGACTATGATTTAGTGGCCATTACTGAAACATGGTTAAAGGATGGTCATGACTGGGAGTTAAATATCCGAGGGTATCAAACTGTTCGGCAGGACAGAGTGGATGGTAAGGGAGGTGGTGTTGCTCTGTTATTTAAGGATGACATCCGGGCAATAGTAAGGGATGACATCGGTGCTATGGAGGATAACGTTGAATCCATTTGGGTGGAAATCAGGAATAGTAAGGCGAAAAAGTCACTGAAATGAGTAGTCTATCGGCCACCAAATAGTAACGATATGGTGGGGCAGGCAATAAACAAAGAAATAACTGATGCATGTAGAAATGGTACAGCAGTTGTCATGGGGGATTTTAATCTACATGTCGATTGGTTTAACCAGGTCGGTCAAGGCAACCTTGAGGAGGAGTTTATAGAATGTATCCGCGAAAGTTTCCTAGAACAGTATGTAATGGAACCTACGAGGGAACAAGCGGTCCTAGATCTTGTCCTGTGTAATGAGACAGGATTGATTCATGATCCCATAGTTAGGGATCCTCTCGGAAGGAGCGATCACAATATGGTGGAATTTAAAATACAGATGGAGGGTGAGAAAGTAAAATCAAATACTAGTGTTTTGTGTTTAAACAAAGGAGATTACAAGGGGATGAGAGAAGAACTAGCTAAGGTAGACTGGGAGCTAAGACTTTATGGTGGAACAGTTGAGGAACAGTGGAGAACCTTCCAAGCGATTTTTCACAGTGCTCAGCAAAGGTTTATACCAACAAAAAGGAAGGACGGAAGAAAGAGGGCAAATCGACCGTGGATATCTAAGGAAATAAGGGAGAGTATCAAATTGAAGGAAAAAGCATATAAAGTGGCAAAGATTGCTGGGAGATTAGAGGACTGGGAAATCTTTAGGGGGCAACAGAAAGCTACTAAAAAAGCTATAAAGAAGAGTAAGATAGAGTATGAGAGTAAACTTGCTCAGAATATAAAAACAGACAGTAAAAGTTTTTACAAATATATAAGACAAAAAAGAGTGGCAAAGGTAAATATTGGTCCTTTAGAGGATGAGAAGGGAGTTTTAATAATGGGAGATGAGGAAATGGCTGAGGAACTGAACAGGTTTTTTGGGACGGTCTTCACAGTGGAAGACACAAATAACATGCCAGCGACTGATAGAAATGAGGCTATGACAGGTGAGGACCTTGAGAGGATTGTTATCACTAAGGAGGGAGTGATGGGCAAGCTAATGGGGCTAAAGGTAGACAAGTCTCCTGGCCCTGATGGAATGCATCCCAGAGTGCTAAAAGAGATGGCTAGGGAAATTGCAGATGCACTAGTGATAATTTACCGAAATTCACTAGACTCTGGGTTGGTCCCGGTGGATTGGAAATTAGCAAACGTGACGCCACTGTTTAAAAAAGGAGGTAGGCAGAAAGCAGGAAATTATAGGCCAGTGAGCTTAACTTCGGTAGTAGGGAAGATGCTGGAATCTATCATCAAGGAAGAAATTGCGAGGCATCTGGATAGAAATTGTCCCATTGGGCAGACGCAGCATGAGTTCGTAAAAGGCAGGTCATGCCTAACTAATTTAGTGGAATTTTTTGAGGACATTACCAGGGCAGCAGATAACGGGGAGCCGATGGATGTGGTATATCTGGAT
Source organism: Scyliorhinus canicula (assembly GCF_902713615.1). Taxonomy (NCBI): domain Eukaryota; kingdom Metazoa; phylum Chordata; class Chondrichthyes; order Carcharhiniformes; family Scyliorhinidae; genus Scyliorhinus; species Scyliorhinus canicula. The sequence continues at coordinate 92,186,462 of NC_052157.1, forward strand.
TTCCAGAAAGCCTTTGACAAGGTGCCACACAAAAGGTTGCTGCATAAGATAAAGATGCATGGCATTACGGGTAAAGTAGTAACATGGATAGAGGATTGGTTAATTAATAAAAAGCAAAGAGTTGGGATAAATGGGTGTTTCTCTGGTTGGCAATCAGTAGCTAGTGGTGTCCCTCAGGGATCCGTGTTGGGCCCACAATTGTTCACAATTTACATAGATGATTTGGAGTTGGGGACCAAGGTCAATGTGTCCAAGTTTGCAGATGACACAAAGATGAGTGGTAAAGCGAAAAGTGCAGAGGATACTGGAAATCTGCAGAGGGATTTGGATAGGTTAAGTGAATGGGCTCGGGTCTGGCAGATGGAATACAATGTTGACAATTGTGAGGTTATCCATTTTGGTAGGAATAACAGCAAACGGGATTATTATTTAAACGATAAATTATTAAAGCATGCCACTGTTCAGAGAGACTTGGGTGTGCTAGTGCCTGCGTCACAGAAGGTTGGTTTACAAGTGCAACAGGTGATTAAGAAGGGAAATGAAATTTTGTCCTTCATTGCTAGAGGGATGGAGTTTAAGACTAGGGAGGTTATGTTGCAATGGTATAAGGTGTTAGTGCGGCCACACCTGGAGTATTGTGTTCAGTTTTGGTCTCCTTACTTGAGAAAGGACGTACTGGCACTGGAAGGTGTGCAGAGGAGATTCACTAGGTTAATCCCAGAGCTGAAGGGGTTGGATTATGAGGAGAGGTTGAGTAGACTGGGACTGTACTCATTGGAATTTAGAAGGATGAGCGGGGATCTTATAGAAACATTTAAAATTATGAAGGGAATAGATAGGATAGATGCAGGCAGGTTGTTTCCACTGGTGGGTGACAGCAGAACTAGGGGACATAGCCTCAAAATAAGGGGAAGTAGATTTAGGACTGAGTTCAGGAGGAACTTCTTCACCCAAAGGGTTGTGAATCTATGGAATTCCTTGCCAGTGAAGCAGTTGAGGCTCCTTCATTACATTTTTTACGGTAAAGATAGATAGTTTTTTGAAGAATAAAGGGATTAAGGGTTATAGTGTTCGGGCCGGAAAGTGGAGATGAGTCCACAAAAGATCATCCATGATCTCATTGAATGGTGGAGCAGGCTCGAGGGGCCAGATGGCCTACTCCTGCTCCTAGTTCTTATGTTCTTATGTTCTTATGTTTTCAGAACGATAGAATGTGATCGAGATCAATGTTGATCTCCAACATGTAAAACGCATCAAATCATAAAAGTGTTTCGTTGGAGAAGGAATTCATCCGTTCCCTAGTGCCTGCACCAAACATCTGAAGGGGCACACTGCCTACAACCCCTAGCCCAATCTATCACCAAAACATTCTAACCCTACCGAACTGAGAATCTTTGGACATAAGGGGGAATATTTCTATAGCATGCATAATCTACCAACCAGTACCTCTTCAGAAATTAAGGGGGTAATTTAGTATGGCGAACATAAGTGATTCGCACATAATAATAATCTTTATTAGTGTACTAATTAGACTTACGTTAACACTGCAATGAAGGTATTGTGAAAATCCCCGGGCTTGATTCTCCCAAACCGGGAGAAATCGTAAGGCTGGCGTCAAACCCGCCCGGGTTTGACGCCAGCCCCCCCCCTTCCCGACCGGGAACCGATTCTGTACCCCGGTCGGGGCTTGCAGCCCGACGCCGTAAGCTCCGGCATCACGGGCTAAACGAATTTCGTTAAGCCCGCTTGCCCGAGTTGGCGCCGGCTGACGCGTCATATGACGTCAGCCAAGCAAGATTGGAATACTCCAACCCGCGCATGCGCGGATGACGTCATCGCGTATTTGCGCGAAACCCGCGCATGCGCGGACCGGAATGCCCCTCAGCCGCCCCGCGAATGGATACTGTGGGGCGGCGGAAGGACAAATAGTGCGCGTGGTACTGCCGTGCCAATCGGTGCCATGGTTATAAAATGCGAGTGTTTACGACCGTTTTTACGAACGGCCAGACCAGGTCTGTTTGCCGTTCGTAAAAACAGCCGTAAAGGGCTAGGAACTCGGCCCATCTATCAGCTGTGAATCGCTGCCGGCCTTAAAAAAACGGCGGCAGCGATTCGTGTCGGGAGTTGGGCGTGGGGGGGGGGGGGGAGAATAGCGGGAGGGCGTCGGAACAGCGTGGCCGTAAAATTTTACGAGCCACGCTATTCTCCGTACCGTCGGGAGTGCGGAGAATCGCGCCCCCCATCTTTGTACATTGAGAGGAACCCCGAGCACCCAGAGGAAACCAACGCATACAAGGGGAAAATGTGCAGCCTCCACACAGATCGCCTAGGTGGGAATTAAAACTGGATGAAGGTCATTTTGAGACAGTATTGCTAACTGCGGGATTACTGGGCTACTCTGTCATACATATCTTCCAAAGGTGAAAAACGGGAATGCTTAAAATGAAGGTCGATCAGACATATTACTGTTCTTTTATGTCATCTGTTTCCCCTGAACACTCGCATTATAGGTTTCAGCATAGAGATTTGGGAAAATTATTGTGTCGCTTTTCAGTCTAAAAGACGAATGGAGAATCCTCAGTGGGGCATGCGAGGGGGTGGAAGCTTAACTAATGGCGACTATTGTGAAAGTGAGGGGACAGCGCTTAAAAAGATGCATGCCTTCCCACACAGGATTAGAACGAGAGGACAATTAACTGCGTGGTAATGTTTTAAGGCTAAGTGGATTAGACTCTCAGGCATCAATACAGTAGGAGAGTGTATCATTTAATTAGGATCTTTTTGAGTGCTGTTTTCTCGAGGATTTGCCAAGGTATGTCTTTCGGCTGGCTCGTAGTTTCGGTTGACTAAAGGCGAAAAATCCATACAAAATGTGTATTTATCACAATGCTTGAATATCGCTTGGTTTCACAAGGCTGTCGTACTGGAATTTGTAAAAATAAAAAAGGATGTTATCGCCCGATTTAAAAATGACTTATCGCCTGATATAAAACAATATATCAGGGCCGTGAGCGGAGAAGTGACGATGGCAAATTATACGAAGCCGTTATCAGAAACAAATTTAACACTGATTCTAAGAAAACAAAACAACGTGGAGTTGTCAATTAATAGAAGCATGAAGTTGGTAAACGAAATAGCTTCGTTACAGTTGTTATTTAATTGCATAAGAGGGGAACATACTGTTGTAAAACTGATATGAAGTTGGTCAAAAACTGCTCGAGATGCTGTTTATATGTTATTTCGGACGCTCTTTACTAAACTTCCATGCAGGAAGCTTGATAAGGTAATACAACATTTGCTCAAAATGACAATGTCTCCTGTGTGTAGCCCTTCCTAAGTAGTGGTTCTGTATAATTTTCCTGGTCGTCTATTAATAGTACTGCCAGACACATAATGAAAGCGCGGTAATTTCTAAAGAATGTTAGTGCACACAATGTTCTGGTACCTTGTGATGTCGCGAATTGTGCTGCATTAATATCACTCTCTGGTGATGTTTTCGTAGCCGCTTCTAACCTCCTATTATTAATTGTGGGAGAGTCATTAGTCCAGCACAGCAAAAATCACAAGCCTTAGCAGACATTTGTCAATGTTCCCTGTTGATTAATTGATTTGTATACAATGTACGTACTATGTACGTTCCCTCGGCTGCAGAAAATACGTTTCACTGTTCTTCGGTACATTCGACAATAAATCAAATCAAGTCAATCAACAGTGTACTGAACCAGGAACAAAGAAGTAAGAAAAGTATATCACAGGAACAGACCCTTCGGCCCTTCAAGCCTCTGACGATCATGATGTCCTAACTAAAAAAAATCTTCTGTCTTTGCTCGATCCGAGTCCCTCTATTTCCTCTCTATTCATGTATCCATCAAGACGCCTCTCACATGTTGCTCTTGTGCTTGATTCCACCACATGCTCTGGCAGCGCGTTCGATGTACCAACCATGCTCTGCGTGAAAGTCGTACTCCGTAAACCTTCCATAAACTTCGAAATCTCACATTGAAACTGTTCCTCCTTGAAAGTGACACTGCCCCCTTAAAACAATATTTAGATTATGTACTCTGTGCATGCCACTCATGATTTTGTCGACCTCTATCTGGTCCCCATCAGCGTCCCTCTTTTCAGTGACATCAAGTCAGGTTGGTTCTACCTTTGCACATAGCCAATACAATCCCAGTTTATTCCACCTTTTCACATTACCAATGGACCATTCTCACCTGAATTGTATATATTAACGGTTAAAGCAAATTATTAAGGCTCCACTGATGGCATTTAATATTGCATTAAACAACCTGCGTCCATTCACTTGAGAGTGACGATCACATTCTTAATACAAAGTCCATTCTGCACTGTTCCTTAATTTATTTTCTGCAAAATGGCACAGCTAAATGCAATGATAATATTACTCTTTGCTGTTGAATTGCAATCATGCCAATTAATCGTTAATATTTCTTTAGCAATAGCACTGTTGAAAAATGGGGAAGGTAAATCTTTCGCCTTTAAAGGCGTTTTGATCACGTCAATGTCTCGGATGCTATGCGTGGAGGTATATTTCTGATTGGATCGCAGGGGAAATCATCAATGTAAAACGTTTATTGTGCCAGTAAAACAAATATGTTTCAAAACTCTAATATGTCATATGTTCAGCGAAATAACTTTGCGGAATTCATTAACCTTTAACACACCACACATTTTGCAACATCCGCTGTATTTGGAATAGATATAATTATGCATTGTTACAACTGAGAGTTCAGCAATATACTGACTGCTGTGTGGCCATTATCTGTACACGTATCCAACTCGTTCGCTTAAGGCGTCCATTGTGTCCTTGAACGCAATCATTATTAAAAGTACTGTGTCGGCCACTGGCATGTTTTCAGCTGCCCAGATAGGAGGATTTCGAAAACAACTCCTGCTCTTTCACAATCTCTCTGTTTTTGGGTGGATATTAAAAATATCCACTACGAAAAAATAATTTTGATCCACCGAATAACTCAGGAATTAGCTTCTTGGCACGTTAATGTTTACTGCTGCCACCTTGTGAAGTATTACACGGTTTCACGGCACATCAGTTGTGCAGTCTCTAATATACCAAATGCCAAGCAATCCTTAGTATTTGCCTGCACAACATCTCCGCCGTTTTTGCATTTTTGTGTTGCTTAGCGTACAATGGAAATCAAAAACCGTTGTGTCTGAAGTATTGGGGGAATTATCCGGTCATCGAAATTTGGTTTCACCGGGAAGAGATAATTCGCCGGTAGCATACAGTGCGCTTCCAAAAACAGGCGGGTAAGGAACCAGTGAATCTATCTCATCCCACAACCAATATTCTGCAAATTAGGGCTGGTATCTACGTTTTTCAAGCTCTGAGTTTCTCGGCGACGTACCGTACGCTGGCCGACGCTTGTCAATGCGATTTCACTTTGAATACACCTCATGCCACCAGGAAACCAGTGGTCGGCGTGCAATTCTACCGGGAAAAGATGACACCGACGAGCAGAGAATTCGGCTCATATTTCACCACTACATTCGAGAAAAACGCGTAATTAACGTAGAACTGAATTCATTGTCGGATCCTAATGACCAACAATACATTCAATGAAAGAAGGTTACAAGGTGGTGTGTTTGAAAGGGCTGGACGAGGGTAAAATTGCACATTACGCCAAAAAGGGGCAGGAATCTCCAGTCAGCCAGCGTTGTAGTTCTCGGCGCCCGCTGCCGGCGACCGGCGGGAATCGATCCGCCCTCTTGTCAATGAGAGTTTCCTGCTGAAACAACATCACGTGGCCGCGAGACCGAATGGGCATAGCACACTGACGGCGGGAAGATTGAATCTCATCGACCGTTAATTATGGAGATGGTCTTCCTAAAGTGCATTATCTGGGAAGAATTTCCCTGACGATGACAATATACTTCATGCAGTGGCGGACTGGGTCTAAAAATATTGGTTGCCAGGAGACAAAGGGGGCCCACCCATAACTACAATGCTATCACTTAATTTTCATAACGAATAAATACAATTTTCAAAAAGTACATATGGAAAAAAGGGTAGAATTAATTTTTTTTGTGGAAAAGTATGTATTTCTTAGTAATTACAGTGTATGTGTACTGTACATATTACTTGCAGTAGATACCAAATGTAAATACAGAATGTTATAATTGAATATATATTTTTTTAATTTTAAGTAATTGGTTGATCTTTTTTAAATAGGTTACTGCACAATTTACACGTTAACAGATAGCTCAAAAGCACAATAGAGCATTGCATGCAGTTCACTATATTAAGAGCAATCGTTTGTGTTCGCTGGATGATTGTGCGAATCTGCCAATAATCACTTCTGCATCCAATTCAATGGATAGCAACATGTATGATTCCAAATTCTCCACAGACAGCGAATTTCTAAACCTTGTCTTTGTGAGCTTTACCTTTGAAAATGTCCTCTCACATGGGACTTGATTAACTGATGACATTATTTGGTATTGTTTTTTTTAAAAACAATTATATTTTATTAAGTTAGAATACAAATCTCAGGAATGAAGTTGGAGATTTACTTATCTAATTAATTATAATTTTTAAGGGCCCTTCAGAGATTCAAGTGCCCCTTCTTGGCTCTCCTGGACCCGGACCTATGTACCTGCTGAACCAAGACTACTGCTTGTTATCCTTGAAGTTGCCGACCATCTCAAATCACGAATTGTAACTTTATCTTTAAATTCACACACTCTTGCTGAAAACATGGAATTTCCTTAATTATGCCGGACCCGGGACCCACTATTCCACATTCTTCCACTACATCCCCTGCTTCGTTCCTTATCATGCACTCCTTATTTGTGTCCTGTTCTCTTTTTTTTCTGATTCCTTTTTATTACGAAAACAGTTGTCTGTGTTTGTTTCGTTATTGCATTTTTATTGATATAGGGGGCCCACTTCATCAGGGCCCCACTTGCCATCGGGCAAGCTGACACCCTGGCCAGTTCGCCACTGACTGCATGCATAACAAAGCGTTTAGTTGAAGATACTAATGAAAATGAATGGAAATCGCTTATTGTCACAAGTAGGCTTCAATGAAGTTACTGTGAAAAGCCCCTAGTCGCCACATTCCGGCGCCTGTCCGGGGAGGCTGGTACGGGAATCGAACCGTGCTGCTGGCCTGCTTGGTCTGCTTTAAAAGCCAGCGATTTAGCCGAGGGAGCTAACCAGCCCCACTACTATCGCGCATGGCACAGTTTTTGATACGTTCGGCAGGAAAAAATTCAAAACTGAAAGGACTATGAAGCGTAGGAAGCGAAATCTCAGTAAATATAGACTTTGTCACCACATGGAGAACAACGTTGCAAGCATTATTTAATTTTCGAATTGAAACTGCAGCTCAGATGGGTCAGCGTAAACAACGAGTTGCGTGTGGAAGATTTAGATAGATTGTGTACATGCGCAGCAGAACTTTGAGTGCAGAGGTTGTTTAACGAATCCCACGCGAACCTCGGGACAGGAGCGTATTGAATATTGTCAATCTTGAAGTACAATGGAAGCACTGGAAATTGCGTTATGCAAGTCAATATTGTGGAATCACGAAAAGTTATAAGTTAATGCGTCTCTTGGACCAAGTCATGTTTCAGAATTGTTAACGTTCGCATTTCAGAAAACAAAGGAACAGCTGAGATGTCAGCGTAACTGCAAGTTGATCTCGGCCTTCAAAACAAAAATTCAGCAATGTGATTTAAAGTTGTCTAATAGCCAGCGTGGACATTCACAGGTGCTGGGCCTCAGCTCATGTTATATGCACTCTCGCAATGATTGCAGCACACTTGCGATATTCGGTATTGTCGAAATCAGATTAACGTCTTATGGAAATGTATTGCTGAAAAGCATGAAGGTCATAAGTTGATAAGAAATCGAAGAAGAGGTCGTAATTCTCCCAATCGACATCATTCCGACATTGTTGAAGATTATGCCTATTCTGCTAGTGGACTGAACTCGGGTTTTCTGCCGACCCCCTTAAAACTTTAGCCATTGGCGGTGTTCAGATTCAGAACTGGCACAATTCATACCAAAACTTTTCAAGTCAAGTTGACCCCGTTTTATTCTGGCAGCCCTGGTTGAAACCACCAGGCGGTATTGAGCGGAGAGGAGGCGTCGAATGTTCAGCAATGCATATGGCATCGGTGGAGAAGAGGAAAGGACTTCAGTGAGAACCCTCCAATCACATCACTGCTCCAATCTCCCTTGCACTCTCTTAATTCTATCTCTTTTCCTCGGATCTCCTTCTCGTTCTTCTCCCAAGTTCTCCTACTTTTATCCTAATTCCCTTCAATGGTAACTCAATGATCGCTCCTGCACCCTTGCACCTCGCACCCAATGACGTTCACCAAGGGATTAGTCGTTCAATAGAACCATATAGCTAATTGTTTAAAAACGGTAAATTAATAAGCTTTGTCTTTTCTCCCATGAAAAATGTCTAAATATTATCTCCAGAAGAAATTTCTTGGGGTTATTCTGTGCTGGCGAAATTTTCTATTCCGTCGGCAGCGCGCATCCACTGACATGTTTCCTGGCTGCACAGGATGACTGCAACGGGGAATCCATTGGCCGCTGCGGAACGAAAACTCTCACACACATTGACGTTCGCTCTGGAAACATTCGTCTGGTGATGCAGTGAATTCACCGCTCATTGTTTGTCTCAAACTCGAATATCCCTTATTTGAAATAATGTCCTCTACTTCACCTTTCTACGACGAGAAATAAAATCAGTCATCGCAGTAGCTATACGGTCAACACCTTTCTGAATCGCATATATTCACCAAAATCGTACATATCTTTCCAAACAATTAATAATAGCCGCCACTCCTCACAGCTTTCCTGCTAAGAGGACAGTTTAATGAGATGATTCATCCCAGGCGATATTTCTTAGAACTCATGCAGTGCAAGTACTTGAATCCTTATGCACGACATTATTCAATCATTTTGGCAACACGGAAGCACAAGTGGATAGCATTGTGGCTTCACAGCGCCTCGGTCCCAGGTTTGATTTCCCGCTGCGTCACTGTATGTGCGGTGTCTGCACGTTCTTCCCGGACTGCTTGGGTTTCCTCCGGGTTCTCCCGATTCCTCCCACAGTCCAATGGCGTGCAGGTTATGTGGATTGGCCACGATAAATTGTCCTTCGTGACCAACATGTGTAGGAGAGGTTATTGGGTTACAGGGAAAGGGTGGACATGAGGGCTGAAGTGGTCGGTGATGACTCGATGGGCCGAATGGCCTGTTTCTCCACGGTATGTTCTATGTTCTGTATTCCAAACTGAATATAATAAATGATGTGCCGTCTCGGACGTGAGCTGCGGCACAATTACAATTACTATCGAACGTAGTAGTCCAATCTGATGCAAAGAAAATAGAACCAACATTTTATTTGCTACTAAATCAATAGTTCGACGGGGAGGCTATTTTCGGTATTGCTTTCGAGCTCATGTGGAATTCTACATAAATCAATGAGCCTTCCACGTTTATACTCTTAGTTTAAAATTGCACATTTTGATATCTTATCAACATCGATTGATCATTCTTTAATTTACGGGATATGGGCGTCGCTGGGAAGCTCTGCATTTTTTGTTCATTACTAGTACTAGTTACAGTTCACAATGTGGTGCTGGTGAGTTTATTCAGTTCATCTTGTAGATGTCTCACACGGCTGTCTCTGTTCGTCGTCGGTGGAAACATTTAAACTTACATGTATGGGATGGGTAGCAATCATGGTTCTCGTTTTCCACAAGATCATGCCAAGCTCCTAAAGTGTTTGAGTATCAGTCATGCAGGGACGAGGAGAGTATTCCATTCCATGTGGAGTTTTCAGCACCCCCCCCCGTGTCTACGCGTGGCTTACCCCACAACCGAAATCTGTGAAGTGTAGGTGAAATAGCTACGCAAAATTGACACTTAATTGGAGAAAAAGGAATTGAATGTTGGAAATTATATATTTTTAATAAGAGAATTCCTTTTCAATCTTTAATTCATTTCTTCTGGATGGTGGACATGCTTTATAGACTGTAAGTGAGTTATTCACCGCGGTTACCTTGCATCTGACGTGTTCCGGTGGACGAAACATTACAATGCCGAAATAGTATTATGAATACTCCAGGTCAAATTCTGTTAAGAAATAACACCCAGCAAGTAGCTTGTGCGGGAGTAAGCGATGATAATTAGATTTCAAGGGAAGATGGTTAGATGCCAACTGGTTGGAGATTATCATAGCTTGGCTCTTCTATGCTTCGAATGCAACCTGTCATATTGAATTCGAGCTTGGTGTGTTTTCTTTATTTTATTTACTGCAGAATCATCAATGGGGCTGCACATTGTGCAGTTAATTTTGAAATAAATTTATGGGATGTGGGCTTCGCTGGTTAGGGCCAACATTTATGCCCATTCCTAGTTGCCCTCGAGTTGCCGGTGGCCAGTTGCCGTCATGAAAGGCTGCAATCCCTGAGGTGCCGGTTCGCCTACTGTGCTTCTGGAAGGGAATTAAAGAATCTTTCCCCAAAGACATTGAAAGAACAGCGATATCATAACATAACATAAGAACTAGGAGCAGTAGTAGGCCATCTGACCCTTCGAGCCTGCTCCGCCATTCGGTTATATCATGGCTATACTTTTGTGGACTCAGCTCCACTTTCCCGCCCGAACACCATAACCCTTTATTTATTAAATAACTCTCTATATTTATTTTGAAAACATGTAATGAAGGAGCTCAACTGCTTCACTGGGGAGGGCATACCCTAAGTTCTCAACTCTTTGAGTGTTGAAGTTCCTTCGAAGCTTAATCCTAAATCTACTTCCCCTTATTTTGAGGCTATGACCCCGAGTTCTGCTTTAACACGCCAGTGGAAGCAACGTCCCTCCATCTATCCTGTCTATTCCCTTCATAATTGTGTCTGTGTCTATAAGATCCCCATACAACACCCCCCCCCTCCCCACCCCGCTCCATCGCATTCTTCACAATTCCATGGGTAAAGTCCCAGTCTACACAATCTCTCTTCGTAATCCAACCCCCTTAACTCTGCGATTAACAGACTGAATCTCCACTGCACACTCTCCAGCGCCAGTACGTGCTTTCTCAGGTAAGGAGTTGAATACTCCACGCCAAGGCTCATTAACACCTTATAGAGTTGCAATATTCTCCGAAGTCTTAAAAACTATCCCTCCAGCATTGAAGGACAACATTCCGTTCGCATCCTTAATCACCTGTTGCACCTGTAAAACAACTTTTTGAGACTCATGCACGCGAAGACCATTGTCCCTCTGCCCAGCAGCATGCTTTGATATCTCATCATTGAAATAATAATCGCTTTTGCTATTATTCCTACCAAAGTGGAAAACCTCACATTCGTCAACATGGTTGTCCATTTTCCAGACCCTAGCCCATTCTAGAAACTATTCAATTATCCCTGAAGACGTCCAGTATCTCTGCGTGCTTTGCTTTTCCAGGCATCGTAGTGCCGTCTGCCAACTTGGACACATTCCACTTGCTACGGAACTCCAAATCATCTCTGTAAATTGTGAACAATTGTGGGCTCAACACTGATCCCTGAGGCACACCAGCAGCTACTTTTTGCCAAGCAGAGAAAAACCCATTCATCCCTACTATTTTATTTCTATTAATTAACTAATCCTCTATCAATTCTACTACTTTACCCTGAAAACCATGCATCATGATTGTGTGCAGCAACCTTTTGTGTGGCAACTTGTCAAAAGCTTTCTGGATATACAGATATACCATATCCTTTGTCTCCCCTTTTTCTACCGCACAGGTAATGGCCTCACGACATTTCCAGTAAATTAGTTGGGCACCAGCTGCCCTTTATGAACCCATGCTCCTTCTGTCCAATGGGACAAATTCCATCCAAATGCCTCGATATTTCGTCCTTGATGACATATTGCAGCATCTTCCCTGCTACCGAAGTTAAGCTAACTGTACTACAATTACCCGTTTTCTGCCAATCTCCTTTTTAAAACAGGAATTGGCACGTTTGGTAATTTTCAAACAGCTGGGACCACCCCTGTGACGAATCAAGTTTGATCAATTATCAAGAGTAAATTTGCAATTTCCCCAGCCATCACTTTTATCACCATGGGATGCATTCCATCAGGGCCAGGAGACTTGTCAACCTTTAGCCCCATTAGATTGTCCCACTACGTCCTTCCAGATAACAATGTCCTCACCTATCATAGCCTCATTTCCGTCAGTCACAGGTATATTGTTTGTGTCTTGCACTGTGAAGACTGACCCCAAATAACTGTTCATTTCCACAGCTATTTCCTCATCTACCATTATTAAATCTCCCTTCTCATCCTCTAAAGGACCAATATTTGCCTCAGCCACTCTTCTTTGTTTCATATACTTGCAGAATTGTTTTTATTATTAATGTTATATTATTATAAACGTTTACTAATTGTTTATAAATCATGAGCAAGTTTACTCTCATAATCTATTTTAACTCTTCTTTATAGCTTTTAAGTATCTTTTTGTTGCCCTGTAAAGATTTCCCAATCATCTGGCCTCCCACTAATCCTTGCCACTCGGTATGATTTTTCTTCCAATTTTATACTCTCCCTTACATTCACAGATATCCACCGTCGATGTCCCCTGTTTCTACCGTCCTTCCTTTTTGATGGCATTAACTTTTGCTGAGCACTGCGAAAAACCGCTAGGAAGAAGACACAGTTCCTCAACGGTTTCACAATAAAGTCTTTGCTCCTTGTCTACTTCAGCCAGCAGTAGACTCATCTCATTGTAATCTCCTTGGTTTAAGCACAGCAGAGTCGTGTTTGGTTTTACCTTCTTACTCTCCATCCCTTTTTTAAATTCCACCATATTTTAATTGCTCCTTCTGAGGAGATCCCATACTATTACGTAATTAATTAATCATGTCTATTTACCCAGGAACAGATCTAGGATCGCTTGTTCCCTCGTAGGTTCCATTACATACTGTTACAGGAATCTCGCGCTGACACATTCTATAAACTCCTCCTCAAGGCTGTCTTCATCGACCTGGTTTAACCAGTCGATATGTAGATTATAACCCCCCATGATACCTGCTGTACCATTTCTACATGCATTATTTATCTCATTGTTATCTCATTGACAGGGGCAGCAGGGTAGCATGGTGGTTAGCATAAATGCTTCACAGCTCCAGGGTCCCAGGTTCGATTCCCGGCTGGGTCACTGTCTGTGTGGAGTCTGCACGTCCTCCCCCTGTGTGCGTGGGTTTCCCCTGGGTGCTGCGGTTTCCTCCCACAGTCCAAAGATGTGCGGGTTAGGTGGATTGGCCATGCTAAATTGCCCGTAGTATCCTAATACAAGTAAGGTTAAGGGGGGGGGTTGTTGGGTTACGGGTATAGGGCGGATACGTGGGTTTGAGTAGCCATGATGGCTTGGCACAACATTGAGGGCCGAAGGGCCTGTTCTGTGCTGTACTGTTCTATGTTCTGTTTATTACACACCCACCGCAATGTTGTGTTTTGGTGACTGTAAGACCACTCCTATCAATGACTTTTTTGCCTCATTTCCACCCAAATGGATTGAACCTTATCCTCCATAGCACCGACGTCATCCCTCAGTACAGCCCGGATGTCATCCTTCAATAACAAAGCTCCCTCACAATCCACTCCGTCCTCGCACATAGTTTGATGCCCTTGGATATTTAACTCCCAGTCGTGACTATACTTTAAGCATTTTTCAGATATGGCCAGTAAACCATAATTATTCACGATGATTTGCGCCATCAATGCATTTACATTATTCAGAATTCAACGACCATTAATGTAAAGTAACCTTCTGTTGGCTGTTATACATCCATTTGATTCTTAACAGCTCTATCAGTAACCTCTCCCAAGTCATGTTTCCTTTTAACTTTTTTGCTAATTTACCTAATGGTTGAACCGATATCCTCATGCATCAAACTGCTGCGTCGCTTTCCATTTATGTTTTTAGTGCCCGTTTTATTTATTTTAGTCTTACTGATCCTTTTCACTGAGCTCTCTTCAGTCACTGTACACTGTACTGCGGCTCTTTGATATTTGACTATGGCCTCTCTGCCTGACAATTTCCCCTTACTGCCTTTTGTTTCTGTCCCCAATTTCCTTCCATCCAACTCCATGCATCGGTTCCTATCACTCTGGCACATTAGCTTAAAGCCTCCCAACAGCACGAGCAAACGCCTCCCTGTGGATATTTGCTCCAGTCCTGCCCAGATGCAGGCCGTCCCGTTTGTACTTGTCGCAGCTCCCACAGAACCGTTCCCAATGCCTGAGAAAATTGAATATGCCTCGAACCGCCCATCTGTCCTGATAGTCGTACTCTTACAAGCTCGTGGTACAGGTAGCAATCCTGAGATTTTCATCTTTTAGCTGCTACGTTTTAGTTTAATTCCTAATTCCCTGCATTCAGCTGGAAGGAAGCTTTTTACCTATATCGTTGGTGTCAATGACAATCCTGATTCTTTTGCTGCCAGTCTGGGCACAATAAAATTTGAGACGGATTTGCACATATCAATTATTGATTATTTTAACCAGTCAGCTTGGTGACTTACTCTATTGGGAGAGCAGGACACCACCAGTCTCCTGCCTCTTCAACAGCAAGAGTTCAGGACAAAGGAACAAAACATCTCATTTCATATACATTGAAGTTGCATCAAGCTTCACATACATACGACCAAATAAGGAAACGGTACAAATGCAAAGCTCCCATAGGCTTTCCCCACATTCCTTAACCTGGCCAGAGGCCCCTTTTCCCAGTATCGCTGGCAACACAGAAAGGGTTTTAGTGGCTGCCCAACACCCTCTTCCTGCCTTGAATCCCAGTTGATGTTTAAAAGCCTACTAACTTATCTCCTCATTCCACTGCAGTAAAACTTTACTCCTAACTTGGCCTAACTACCCATTATGCCTATCTGTTCATTTCCTTATTCCCACCTTTTATCATTTCATGATAACCTATTGGTCCAATCACTAGCTGTGCTCAGGATTCTCCTCTCGCAGAATATTGCTGAGACTGCCCGTACGCAGAGTGGCAGAGGACAGTGTTATGGACTAGAGTCCCGATACCGATTTGGTGGGGAAATGGAGGTGACAGACCATTGGTCGCTGTGACATTAAATAAGTAGTATCCTTGATCCGTATACAGGCTAGCTTCACAATCAGTATATCGGTTGAGCAGGAATCCCCCAAGTAGCCCAGTTTATCTAGCTTTGGAATACCCATTTGGCCTTCTTAGCAATGCGGAAAGCCCTAGTTCACACAGTGATATGAGAGACATTCGCCCAGCAACAAAGCTGAAGGCCTGCCTTCAGCGAGACACAAGTAGCGTTGTAACAGACCCATTGTCCTGATGTCAGAGTTGTGGGACACTTTCGAGCAGTACCAGTGGAGAAGAGACATGTTATATTCATTTCCATCTCTACCAGCAAACAGCCGTACCACTCACTGCTGAAACAATTCTCGTACGCCCTGGCATCTCTATTGGGAGTGAAGTGGCGAGCTTTATACGTCCTCCACAGTTGACGCTTATCATACTGTGAATGGTAGTCATCCCGATGAAGGAGAAGGCAAATAGCTGGTGTGGCCGAACCCGGATCGCAAGGAAGAGTAACTTGCTCGGGCGGCGGCTCGGAACTCTGACAGTGAACCAGCGTTTTGGGGAGTTCCGCAAAGCGGTGAGACGAAAAATAACCGAGACACCGCTGCGGGGTTTGGGTAGCAGGCAACCGGTCCCTGGCCATACATGTGGTGGTAGTTTGGTAGAAGAGATTCATGCTGCCCAGGTTCCCTTCGTTCTGGGTCCTAAGTGAAGTAAGTATACCTCCTGATAACCTGCGTTCTCGTCGTGCCTCCCTTCTTACTTGTTCCATCCTCTTGCTATTCCTCCTCTCTCCTCTACAACCTTTTCCTAGACCACACGGTCTGATTTTACCTTTATGGCACCAGTCTTATCGCATCCAAAATCATGTGTACATTTACTCTAAAACAAGGCAATGTTCATACAATGTTCCATTCCCATCGCCGGGACAGATATAATTGTTTCATGAGCTCTTCATTGACCTTTAACTTGATAACCTTCCATGAGTCGATACTATGCCCTCGCCCCTCGTACATGGGAGCATCGGGGAAAGTCACCTCTGCATAAGTGAAATGTCCTTGTAGTTTTGTCGAGACTACAAGTATAGATGGTGTTCCAAGTGAGGCAAAGCCGAAGACAGCACAGGCGTTCCGTATCCAGTCCGTCATGCTCCACACCTGTAAAACAGCGCTGGGGAAAGGGGGCAGGTTAGTGACCGACCATTTTGAAATGGTGGAGGTAGCCCCAGCACCCAGCCCCTCCCCGTTAACTGCAGCGGGTTTGTAAGGGGAACTTGGACGGGCTCCTGCCACTGCGGCTCCAACGCTTTCCGAATCTAGTTCTTAACCATGACATAAGTACCAGGCTGCACTGATGTTTCATTTTTCATTATTCAAGCGAGCTATATCATGGGGAAGGTGACGGGTGAACCGCTTGAACCTGGCTATGGAGTTCCTTGAAGGCTTTAGTGAGGGCTAGAACATAGCTAGTCCTTTCTTCAGTCATATGGTGAAACTGGACCAGTCTGTTAACAGGTTCCTGAGTGTTCTAATGGGCCTGCCATAAAAGATCTCGGCAGGAGAGAGCCGGACCGATCCCGCAGGTGTGATCCGCGGCTTGAAGAGGGCAACAGGCAGCAACTTAAACCATGTTAACCCCCTGTCCACTCGTAATGTAGCAATGTTTGTTTTGATGGTCTGATGCTGTCTCTCAACCAAGCCGGCCGTCTATGACCAATACGCACAGTGGAACTACTGGCGTATGCTCAACTAGGAGCAGAACTCCACGTTAATCTGTCCAATAAATGGGGCCCGTTATCAGAACTTAACTGAGCTGGTATTCCGTACATAAACACCTAATCACATTTTACAGCCTCTGGCTCTCCGTCCAGCTTCCTTCTGGTGTGATGGTCACCAGTAACGGGATGTCATCTTGGTGAGCAATGATGGCCCAAGTCTATTGGCATCATCCGAGCCATAGCCAGCTTAAACACGCATTAAGGCATCCAATGATTATACGGTATACAATTATAATAACAAGTATTATCAATCCATGCATCAGGTAAAATCCCATGACCGAGCTATGAGAGCTAACTCTGAGATGAATCCTGCTTCAGGGTATATATCCCTCTGATAGTTGTACTGACTAGCAACTATCCCTCATCCTTGTCATTTGTATGTACATGTCATCATTTGTAAACTGTGTACGGAAATCAGTGGTAAATGCATCCATCGTGCAGACCAGTGTCGATAGACCCTTTGCGTTGTGCTTTCCTCAAGTCCAATCACCGCGAATCATAGCTGTCGCCGCTCAGGAAGTTAATACAATAGCTATTTCCGTGTGTTCCACTAACTCCTAGGATCTGACTAACTTGGGGTAGCAGCACCGTCAAAGCTTCCTCATGTCCTTCAGAAACAGCACAAAACTCAGTCCATCAGCGACCAAAAGGTATTTTATTCCTCACTGGGTTTCTTTTTATGTAGGTAGTGAAATGAAAAATGAAAATTATAGTGCTTTCCGTTTCTCATTGGAATGGTAAATTCTGATATCATGAATTATCCACTGATTATCGCGCTTTATTAATTCAATGAGCTTCAACCGATCCTGTTTCTATTCATGACTTCCGTGCACTAACTTCGAAAATTGTACTGAAACATGTAATCTGGCAGCCCTGGCTTACTTGGGGCAATAATTCAGATTTCTTCAAACCCCTTTTGTCCGTTATAATTTCCCTTACAGCATGAAGTCTATACTTGCCATTATTAGTTTTTTTTTTCAATAATACCACTCGCATATTTAATGTAGTTAACTTTTTGCGTTTACAACCCAGTTCAATCCATACATAACAGTCCCTAACAACTTACAGGACATTTCGTCTGTAATGACTGTTATACTCTCCAAAGCTATATTGGTTGCTGCATTGTTTACAAATTTCCCCTCGTGGCAGCAAGCTGCCAAGATTCTTAAAATATTGTCATTTAAAATACAGTCAGTGCTGCCTGCCGAGACCCTTAATAGCTCCACCACGTAATACCGCCCCCCCCCTCCCTGGACACCACAGATCACCCATCAGCTAACGTCCAGTTAGAGATGTCTGACCGTAGGTTTCAATATTCAGTAATAATTTGATATTTTGATTTGTTGCTAACCCGTAATGTTTTTCTTCCTGGCTCTATCATTTAATTCCTTCAAATATGTAGCCAATTGTCTAATACGTTTTTTTCCCATACTGTCTGAAACATTCTTCTGCGGAGTGTTGTTCAGCTTCGTCATCTGTATTATTGTTGCTTCATCTGAAACCCAAATGAACAGGTCATAGGCGGAGAGGGCCCTATTTCATGATATGTATCTTCCTATCCTTGCTTGGATATTCTAGAAGTACCCTCTCCAGGACATCCGGACTTCCATTGCCACCATTCCTCGTTTTCTAACTCAGTGATTCAATCAAGTACAAACCTTCCCTGCCACATTTCGGATATTGCTACTGCATCAACTTCAATGTTTTTAATTTTGATTGTGACAGGATTTTTTGAAAGCTGAGTTCCGAACATGACATTTCCACTGTATCACCTGTCGTATCGATGCTAATAACATGTTTTATTTCACTGTCATCCTGACACCCACACCTAAAGATTCCTTTTACCCTTGTTTCGAGCGGTTGGGGGTTATGATATATCCTGTAACGGCATCATTGCAGTGATACAGTCTCTAAGCACTGTTAGGCTAATTTTACGTCCCCAGGTGATCACACACGTCAATCATCAGTATTGTTTTGAGCCGAAGCATTTCCCCATTTCTATTGTTCTAAATACAACACCAAATCGTCTGACTACGCTGTATCTGTCATTATCCTAGGTTTCATGTGATTACTCCTTGAACAAACTATTGGGCTACAGGACGTGCCAAATCTTTGACACGATGTTTCATCATGTTCACAATGAATAATTTTAAACTTGGGAAACAGTCCCTAATGCAACTTCCCCTGTGCTTCTGTCAGCTGTGATTAAAAAGTACAAATTACTTTTGCTACTCCGAGGAAAAAGATGGCCTGCATACTCTCATGACTATTCTTCCATCGGTGTCTCAAATACCCAAAGTTCTCATGATTTGCTGAACCCCGTTCCGTGAAACAGGCGCTATGATTCTAGTAACTTCCTCTCTCATCCCAACACTGGCCTCCCTGCCTGCCTCTGACACGGAATACCCTAAATAGTCGACTTCGCTCCTGCTAATCTGGTATTTCTTTAACCCTATTTGAAATTCTACTTCACTAAGTGTTTTAATAATTTTGGTCATTCTTTCAACATATGTCCCCCTGATCATCATCTCTAATTAACACATCATCAATTCATACTAAAGCTAAATCATGTTTAGTCAGCTCCCTTACTATTGCCTGGAAGTGGATCAGGGAAGTAACATTCCTTGTGGAAATTTACAGCATACATAATGTTTAGTGCCAAAGGTATTACTAGTTCTGCTTTCCTTATCTCCTCTAGTAATCAATTGGTGTTTATATCTTAATTTTTTCTTTCTTTTGCATCTATTTTTATTCATCTTTCCCTGCCATCAGATTCTCATTTCGTGATATTGCAAGTATTACTCCTAATCTATGCTCCGGTCCCATATCTTTATTCCTTAACGATCCATCTGCAATGTAGTCCAAGAAAATCCATAGTCTTTGCTGTATGAAAATCCCCGATCAGTACATTTGATGTGTAGTGAGTTTCCAGAGAAAATACTGACATCTCTACAAATTTGGAACAGGACCGAACAACATTTTTAATTGTAGGTACGTCATGGCCACCTCGAACAAAGAGCACATGGCTCACACCGAATGCCGAGGCTTCATATTTCAATTTACATTCCTTTGTTCTCTTATTAATTATTTCATTTAGCAGCCAAGACAATGCCGAGTTGAAACTAATCATTTACAAATGCCAATTGATACATTTTGATTTTGCTTTTTGTTTACTTCCTGAAAATTATGTTCTAATTAACTTCCACAATGATAATCATTATTCCTGATTTTCAAAAGAACTTTCAAATACTTACCCCGTTTTAAGTCTCACTTTAACGGCCGAGTATACCTCCTAATTAATGTTCAACTTCGTTTTGCAAAACACAACATTTTTAAAACCAGGAACACCAGAGGATGTTCACAAATTCTTATTAAACGGACTCGTTCATACGTTGGAGATCTCCACTCAACCAAAAGGAATTCAAATCATTATACTTTCATTCATCACAACCAACCGAACAATAAAAGTTTGAATTTTTCAAAGAAACAAGAATAGAATTTTAGCAAATCCTGAAAGCTCCACTTTCCGATACAGTTCTAAACGTCCCAAGTCTCTGGTCCCCTAGTGGCCATTCATCTCCCTAATTTCTGTTTCACTCAAAAAAACATACCTCCCAACAATAAATTTTAACTTAGCCAATTCTAATTGAACCGAATTGAATTGTCTCTAGAACATTCGTTCAGCGATCTTTACTGAATTGTTTCTGTGAGATTCCATCAACCCGTTAAATACCTTCACCGAATTAAAGTGCAACTTAATATAACCAATTTTAGTTTTAAACTCACATGCAACTGACTGACGAGGCAACATTCCAACAGTCACCAGCTAAATTGTTACTCCGTATTGACTCAATCATTTTCAACCCCTCAGCCGTACCTGCATCGACTCAAACTAATTATTTTAATCCCCCAGACTTTTATTTCGTCGAGTTGATTTACCTGATCAAATGTGAGTGATTAGATTGTAATCAGAATACGAGAGAGAGAAAAACCGACATGGCAATTTTCCAGCTACTCATATCGTTGGCCCATTTCCTCTTCCCCCTTCCGAGATCAGTCCAACTCTGATTTTGTAGATGAGAGATGATGGTCTGGAGGAATCCCAGATTTCGGCACCAAATGACAATCCTGATTCGTTTGCTGCCAGTCTCGGCTCAATAGAATTTGAGAGGGATTTGCAGGTATGAATTACTGTTTCTTTTAACCAGCCAGCTGGCTGACTCACTCTATTAGGAGAGCACGACACCACCAGTCTCCTGCCTCTTCAACAGCCAGGAAGCAGGACAAAGGAAAAAAACATCTAATTTCATACACATTCAAGTTGCATCAAGTTTTACATACATACGACCAAATAAGGCAACGGTACAAATGCAAAGCTCCCATAGGCTTTCCCCGCATTACTTAACCTGTTCTTAGGCCCCTTTTCCCAGTATCCCTGGCGACAAAGGAATGGTTTTAGTGGCTGCCTCTTCCTGTCTTGAATCCCAGTTGATGTTTTAAAGTCCACTAACCTAACTCCTTATTCTACTGCAGTAAAACTTTACTCCTAACTTGGCATAACTACCCATTATGCCTTTCTGTTCATTTCCTCACCTATATGCACTACGAAAGCTATCTATTCACCACCACCTCTAGAATTTCCTGCAGCCGCTCCGAGACATCCTTTACCCTTGCACCAGGGAGGCAACGTATCACCCTGGAGTCCCGATTGCATCTGCAAAGCCGCAGTACGATTGAGTTCCCAGTCAGTATAGCTCTTCCATTCTTCTTCCTACCCTCCTGCGCAGCAGAGCCAGCCACGGTGCCATGAACATGCCTGCTGGAGCCTTCCCCTGGTGAGCCATCTCCCTCAACAGTATTCAAATAGCTTTATCTGTTTTGCAGGAAGATGGCCACAGGGTATCCCTGCACTGCCTTCCTACTCTTGTTCTGTCTTTTGGTCAGCCATTTTCTGTCCCCCTCAGTAATTTTCAACTGTGGTGTGACGAACTATGGGAACGTCCTATCTACGACATCCTTGGCATCAACCCGCAGCTCCAGACCTTCTGGCGGTCTAACAGGAACTGCAGCAGTACACACACTTTGCACTTGATGGGACCAGGGTCAGTGGGCGTGTCGCTGGACTCCCACATCGCACAAGAAGCATGGCACGTGTATGGGATTTCCTGCCATGTCTTACTCCTTGGGTATCTGAATCAAATACGATACCAAAAAATAAAAGAAAGGCAAAAAATTAATCAAATGAAAATAAAACTAAAGTTACTTACCAGTTACCACTACTTACCAGACAGACTCAAATTTAGCAGGACCCTTCTTGGAGAATCTAATAACAGCCCTCCAGAGATGTCACTCTCCAGTTTCACCCCAATCTAAATCTCAGGTTCACCGTCTCGCCGCTTACCCAATATGTTGTTGGTTCTGTCACTCGACTCCGCTCGGCCCCTGAAATTTCAGAATAAATAAATAAAATCGACAGGGAAAAGTAAACTTCTCCCACTCTGCACCGAATTGCCGCCCTGTTCCAAGTGACCAAGTTTCAATCCTCACTCGGGCTCTCTTCACTCAGGCAGTATTGACTTCACCATATGCAAAGCTTACTAAGTTTGCGCTTTATTTTTCACTTGTATACAGAACCCAGCAAAATTGAGATGATCCCCACTACTTAGGCTAAAAAACAGATTAATGCAATTTACACCTTAGCCTCTAAATCAGACGTCAGGTGATTTATAGATAACTGCCACTCAGCAGTTCAGATGGGGCAGCTTCAGCCACTCAGAAACTAAACGAGTGTCAGGGCGGTGGATGACTTGGGGAACGGCCTAAGGATGATAGGGTTCCGAGGTATCGGCTGCTCTTGGCTGTCCAGATGGCCGTAGTGGTAGATTTGGTGGAGCAGTCTGAGGATCCTTGGTGAGTTTTGCAGTACATCATGTAGATGGTACACTTGGTTGCCACTACTCCTTGTTAGTAGAAGACTTGAATGCTTGTCGAAGGGAGAGCAATTATGCTGGCTGCCTTGTTCTGGATGAAGTGTAACCTTTTGGGTGTTGCTCGAGCTTCGGTAATTTCGCAACTGAATACGAGTCCTTCACACTCAAGACTTGTACCTTGGGGAAGGTGGACAGGGTTTGAGTGGTCAGGAGGTGAGTTACTCAGAGTAGAATTCAAAGGCCTTGCCCTGTCCGTTAGCCACGGTATTAATAAGGCGCGGCTAGTTCATTTTCTCGATGGTAACCCACCAGGAGGTTGATTGTGGGGAACTCATTGACGGTGATGCCATTGCATGTCAAGGGGCGGTTGTCATATCCTATTTTCAGGGAGATTGTCGTTGCCTGCCACTTGAATGCCGTTAACGTATATTGCGACTAGTCAGCCAAACCTGGAGACTGACCAGCCGTTTTGCATTTGCACTGCTGCATCACCTGAGGAGTCATGAATGGTGCTGAACATTGTGCAGTCATCTGCAAACATCCCCACCTCTTAACGTATGAGAGAACTGAGTTCTTTGATGAAGAAACATTTACAGTTGCGCTTTGGAGACTACTTTGAGGACCCCTGCAGGAATGATCTGGATCTGAGATGATTGACCTGCAGTCACTGCGACCATCTTACCTTCTGCCAGAAATGAATCCACACAACGGAGTTTCTCCCCCCCCCCCCCCCCCCCCACTCTGTTTCCCATTGACTCCAGTTTAGCCAAGGATCCTTAATGCCGTTCTTGGTCAATTGCTGCCTTGATGTCAAGGGCACTCACTCTTACCTTACCTATAGCATTCTGCTCTTTGTCCATATTCGAACCAACGTTTTTTGAGATCTGGAGCAGAAGGAACCTGGCGGCACATAAATAAGCGTGCATTAGCAGGTTAATGCTGAGTAACTGTCACTTGCTAGCACTGTTGATGACTTTATCCATCACTTGGCTGATGATGTGGTGGTAATACTGAGCCAAAGTTGGTGATGAACATTGCTGTTCACCATCCAGGGATTATTATGCGCCCTTGCAGCCTTCAGTGCTTACTCGAAGTTGTGTTCAACATGTACTGATTCATCAAATGATTATGCCCGGTCGGTTGTAATCAGTAGGAGGAATCCTTGCCCGCGTTTAACCAACTAGAATGAGTATGCACGGGGTCCAGAGTCGATGTTGAGAATTCTCAGTGCAACTACCTCCCGATTGTCTACCACTGTGCCACTACAGCTGCTGGGTCTGGACTGCCAGTGAGAATGGCGAAAGTGGTGTCTGGGACATTGTCTGTGAGGTTTTATTGTGTGAGTATGACTATGCAAGGCTTTTGCTGAATCAGTTTGAGAGACAGATCTCCGAACTTTGGCCAAGACCCCAGATCTTTGTAAAGATTTTTGCACGTTCGACATAATTGGTTTTGCAGTTGTAAATTTCGCTGACTGGCTCGATGTCGGGTGGCCCATCCGGCTTCGTTACTTTTTGTATTGTGATAGCGGCCGAATCCAACTGAGTGCCTTGTTACGCCACTTCAGAGACCGTTTAAAAGTCAACATTGCTGTGGGTCTACTGTCACATGTGGCACAGACTAGCGAAGCATGACAAATTCCCTTCAAGAAAATACATTCGTGAACCAGATGTTTTTTTCCGACAAATGACAATTGGTCATCATTAGAATTTTATTTCCAGATATTTTGTTGAGTTTAAATTCCATCACCTTCCGTGGAGGGTATCGGACCAGGGCCCCCAGGTCATTAAACCGGGTATCTGCGTTACTACACCAGCCACGGTGCCACTGTGACAGCGGCTCCCCTCATCTGCAGCAAGCTCCCCATTTCTGACCTAATGGTGGAACAAAAATCATAACAAACAACTCAAGATCGCTTGGACCTGAGAACCTCGCTGAGAAGCTACTTCAATAAAAACCGGGAGTTAAGAAGGTTGTCTACCAACCACCGTGACCACTCCTTTGTTCCACGTATTGCTTCAACGAGCGATGCCTTCGCAGCTCATTCCTCTTGCCACACTATTTTGACTGTGCTGCCTTCAGTCCAGGATTGATTACACCTTCCACAGCACACGTCTTCGTTGAATTGCCATTATATAGTCAGGCGCACACAGTTGACAGTACGAAGTGCCTTTAGCTGATTTATGATATCACGTGGTGTTAATCAAATTTGCTGAAGACTGAAAACATTTATTTTCGTTGCCTCCTGAGCAACCGATTTGGAGGATGAACTCAAAATTTCTGGTTTAAGATTGCTGTGAATTGTTCAGTCTTATATTTTCCCCTAATATTCTCAGGTGCTCAACATTGGAGGATGTGACGATTTGTGTCACCTCCTACCCCAGTGAGCTTTTTCATTGTCCACAAACGTTCAAGGCTGGGTGTGGCAGGACAGCACCGCTCAGGTTTCATCCGTTGTTTCTGGAATTGGGGCTTTCCGCTACTTGTTTTTTCTTCCTTCGTGCGTACATTGACATTTGTTGCAGCTTCACTGGGTTGAAAGAGCAGTTGTAGGTACGGCTGGTACTTCTTCTGGAATGCTGCCCTGTACTCGAACCAGTGTTGATTATCTAGCTGAGTGATAGCGATTGAGTGGGGGACATTCCGGACAAACAATTTAAAGATATACTTCATCACACCTTTCCTGCAGCTAATGGCCCACACCACCATATGGATTCCCTATGCACTGGCCACCATCTTCTGCACAGGTAACATGTGTTCATCTACGCTTTGTTTTCCAGCCGACTCCTCGTAATTTGCCTTTCTACCTATCTTTGTATCTACGGAAAACGTGGCTGCCACTTAAGAAGGCCCTCCATTCTTATCGTTGTTATAGGTAAAGTAATATTTAAGTCCCGAGCACTGATTAATCCAGTACCTACCAATGACCGTTTATCCAGCTTAGAATAAAAATAGATTTTCCCCAACCGCTGCTTCCTTTGACTCAATCAAACAAAGAATAATTCCAATATTTCAAGTTTAAACATAATTTTCTGTGACTTATACATTTTGTTTGAAATTTGCACCTTTCTAACAACTTTTTGAACGGCAAAAATATTAGATCCACTTCTTCTACTGTCACAACCCGTTTTGCTACATGCTCCGAGTTCTCCAGTTAATGTGTCAAATAGGAAACCCCCTTTCTGTAAAAGAATACTGAAACGTTCTGATTGTATCAGTGTATATATATTTTAAATAATCAGTGCGCATCACTCGTGAATAACTAAATCTGCCAGTTTCTCAATGTGAGAAGACTATATCTCCCTGTATCCACTCCGATGTTCTTTATGAAAGCTGGAGAAATAATAATTTTCCAATATATCCTACATTCTTTGCCGAGTGTACGGAATTTTTGAAGACTACACGCAATGCAATTTTTTTGCAGCCATTCATTTCAATGCAATGAGACAAAAGACCATCAGTTCAATCGGACATGTTGTTCACATTACTTTTCCCAGTACGTTTCTCTCTTTATTCTTAATAATTTTAACTTTTCCCAACTTTTACCCTATCATTTCTGCATGTCGTGGAACTTTATTTTGCCATCGCCTATGATGACAAGTCAAAAAGATAGTTTGAAGTTCTCTGAAATTTCCCTTTCCGTTGTTATCTCCGCAGCTTCAAACTCTCAAGCAACAATGTTGACGTCACCTTCGCTTTCCATCTTCAAAATGCTTCAAGATGTTTTTGATATATGTTTGTATTTTGTTTTATCGTTTCCACATTGCAATATCAAAACTTTCAAACTTTCTTGATTTCGAAAGTTTTTCAAATTCTCCTTCAATCTATTATCTTTACAGCACTGCTTGTGCTGTCGAACAAGTTATCGTTTTCTTGAACATTCTATGGTGGCCCTGCATGCAGCAGCATTCAGGTTTTCTTTCTTCAATAAACTATTATTAACTATTTACAAAACAAATGTCCCAAGTCGGCCTACAGTAAGTCTGCAATGAAGTTACTGTGAAAAACCGTTCGTCGCCCCATTCCTGCGCCTGTTCGAGTACACAGAAGGAGAATTCAGAATGTCGAAATTACCTTTCAGAACTTGCGGGATGAAGCATGTGCAGCCGGAGGAAACCTTCGCAAACAGAGGGTGAACGTGTAGACTCCACACAGATGGTGAGCCAAGCACGAAAACGAGTCGGGGACACTGGGGCTGTGAACGCAACAGTGGTAACCATGTGCTACCATGCTGTCCATATGCTGGTGACAATATTGTGTTCTTTAACAGTCAGTCTGGCCTCAATAAAACTCGAGATGGATTTGGAGGTTTAGTATTATTTATTTTTACCCAACTTGAAAGGCTGACTCGCTCCACAGAGATTCAGAACACACAGACGGTCTTCTGAAGGCCCAGAACCGAGTGACATCGGAGACAAAGAAATCTCTGCAAATATCATTCAAATTGCATCAGGTTTCACATACAAGATTCACATCGGTCATCCTATACACCTCCTGACCTGGACACATACCCTGATTGGCTCACTTCGCATTCCTCAACCCTGGGCCTCTTGTTATCCAGCACGTTATCCCCATCCTCCATGAGGCACCCCTCCCCGCTTCCTGGCCATGCTTTCTGAATCACTTTGTACTTGGTTTGTGCACTCATTACTATCAGCCAGGCTCACATCTACATTATTCTAACTAATAATCCTATTTTATATTACATTCGTTTGTTCAATTCCTCATTCCCTCCTTTTATCATTTCATGATAACTTATTGTTCCAATCCGTAGCTATGGCCCCTCATCTAAGAAGATTCGTCGCTGCATTTCCAATTCTTGTTGCAGCACCTGTCATCCGCTGCACCCTTGTGGTTCCCAGCAACCAAGATTCTAGGGGCGTCTATCTGTTCCAGTGCACCCTGCGTTTTACCCATCACGCATTTAAGGATGACCATGCCCACAAAGAGGAAGCCGAGTGCCACTGCTAAATACATGGCCACATTTATCAACAAGTCCTTCCAGCCTCCGAATCCCCAGTTTCCCCAAGAGCCAGGGTCCTGCATTCCGTCCAGGTGATCCCGTGTGCGATCCAGAAATTTAGTGATGTTAGCGGTATTGTCTTGAACTCCCATGATACACTTGCCCTGCACTCTGGCACTACCGCACCCTCACGGGCCAGAAGATAGTCAAAAGCATACCGGCTCTGCATGGCAAATAACCGCAGCTGTGACAATTCCTTGGTTATTTCCCCAGAGGGCTTCCAAAGTTTCGTTTCCCAGGATGGTAAGGCCACAAATAAATAATTGCTATTGCTGACCACCAAGGAACCCCCACAACACCCAGTGTCAAGACGCTAAGAATTCCCCATCGTCTGAGTGGCCCCGGTTGGTTTCTGCAACCTGAGACTTTTTTCCAGTTCTCGCCGAATTCGGCTGAGACTGGCCGGCGTGCCAACTGTTTGTGAAGTATCCATGCAGAGGGGCAGGGGGCTGTGGTTGGATCTAGAGACCCGATAGCAATTTGGCGGGGAAATGGGATTGACAAAACATTGGTCTCTGTGCCATTAAACAGGCTATCATCACAATCAGTATATCGGTTGAGCAGGGATCCCCCCCCACCCACCAGTAGCCCAGTTTATCAGGCTTTGGAACGCCAATGTTGGCTTTCTAGCAATGTGGAAAGCCCTTGTCCCAACCGTGATATGAGAGACTTTCGCCCAGCCACAAAGGAGCTGGAGGCCGGCATTCAATGGAAGGCAGGTGGTGTTGTAACAAACGCATTGGCCAGACGCCTGAGTGATGGGACACTTCCTGACCGTACAGGTGGTGAACACACACGTTATATTAGTTTCCACCTCTACCAGCAAACAGCCGTTCCCCTCACAGCTGAAACAATTCTCGTACGACTTGTAGTCTCTATTGGGAGTGACGTGGCTGGGTATATTCGTCCTCCACCATTGAAGCTGATCATACTGTGAGTGGGAATTATCCCGAGGAAGGGGATGTCAAATAGCCGGTGGTGCTGAAACCGGATCGTAAGTTAGAGTGACTTGCTCGGGCGGTGGCTCGGAACGCTGGCAATCAACCACCGTTTGGGGAGTGCCCCAAAGGGATGAAACAGAAAATAAACTAGACACCAATGAGGGGTTCGGGTAGCCGACAACCTGTCCCTGGTCATACAGACGGTGGTAGATCTGGTAGAAGAGATTCATACTGCTCAGATCTCCCTCATTCTGGGTCCTAAATGAATTAAGTGTATCTCCTGATAACCTATGTTCTAGTTGTACTCTCCTTCTCACACGCTCCGTCCTCTCTCTAGGCCCCCTCAGTCTCTCAAAACCTCTTCCTAACCTCTCCACACGGTCTGGCACCAATTTTAATACATCCAAAATCAAATTTCCGTGTACTCCAAAAACAAGGCAATGTCCATGTGATGTTCCATTCCCATTGCCGGGACCAGTGCAATCGCTCCAACAGTCCTGCATTGTCCGTTATCCTGATTACCTTCCATGAGTCGATACCATGTCCTCGTTTATGGAGGCAGCGAAGAACATCACATCTGCATAAGTGTAATGTCCTCGTAGTTTGGTTGGGGTTACAGATGTAGATGATATTTCCCTTTTCCATTTCAGCCGCCGATGGCACGGGTGGCGCGTAGCCAACCCATCATGCTCCACAACTGTAAAACAGCGCTGGGGAAGGGAGGCAAGTTAGTGACCGACATTTTTACAGTGGTGGAGGTGGGCCAAAGCACTCCACCCCTCCACTTTAACTGCAGTGTGGTGGTAGGGAGAATTTGGAAGGGCCTCTCCCGTCGTGGCTCCGACCGTTTCCGAGTGCAAGTTTTGACCATGACATAACTACCAAGCTGCACCGAAAGCGAGACTTGTAATGGCGACGGTGATGTGTGAGCCACGCGGACCGGGCCATGGAGGTCGTTGGGGACCTTAGTGAGGGCTACAACATAGGTAGTCATTTCTTCAGTCATATGGTGAAACTGAACCAGTCTGGGAACATGCATGTTCCAGGGTGTTCTCAGGGGCCTGCCATAAAGGATCTTGGAAGGAGAAAGCCGGGCATGTCCTGCATGTGTATCCACAGCTGGAAGAGGGCAGCGGGGAGCAATTTAAGTCATGTCAGTCCCGTGTCTGCTCTTAGTTGAGCCAATTTAGTTTTGAGGGTCCAATCGTGTCTCTCATCCATCCCGGCCGATAGCGGTCTGTCCACACAATGGAACTGATGGCGTATGCCCAAGTGGGAGCAGAAGTCCTTGTTAATCTGTCCGATAAAATGAAGCCCGTTATCAGAACTTAACTGAGAATGTATGCCATACCGGGGAATGATTTCCCGCATCAAAATTTTAACCACATTAGCAGCTTTATTACCAAATGTCGGATACGTCTCAACCCATCGACTGAACACATCCACAAATACCAACACGTTTTATAACATTGGCACCTGTCCAACTCAATGTAATCCATCTGGAGCTTCTCAAAGGGACCACTGGGCTACGGGGTTTGCCCCATACCACAAGGGATACCTTTGCCGGTGTTATATTTCTGACAAATCAAACACCGATTACTGATACCCTGGGCCAGCCCCTGCATTTTAGGGTGCCACCAAGTGTCCAGGAACAAATCACTGGACCCCCGAGCCCCACAATGCGTTGCAAAGTGTACACAATCGATGACCAATATAGCTGGGGCATCAGGCATACAAGTCAGATGTGCTGGCGAGGTCCTTAAAGAAAAAACAGAAACATATGTACAACCTAACCGTTTCCACATTTGTTTATCACTCTCAGGAGCGTCCTCCTGTAACATTATGACGTCTTGGATGGTTGGCATTGGCTTGTCAGAGGCAGACTTATGTATTGCAGAACGTTTAGTATGACGTAACATTTTAGGGACCATCAGTTGCTGAGTTTCCGCGGCTGTCCGCGCTGCACAATCTGCTTGTTCATCTACCAACGTCAACTGGGGTCTTACCGTTTGTATGGGCCGTGCATTTAAGGAGGGAAATCTGCGCGGGTATAAGGAGGAGCTGCAGTAGGTCATTAACTATACCCCGATGGGATATGTCCGTGCCTGCCGAGGTAAGGAATCCCCTCTTCTTCCAGAGCAACCCCGAAGGCGTACCGTGAATAAGTATAAATATTTACCGGGCGATCTGCCCAAGTATACAAGCACGGGTAAAGGCAAACATTTCAGATTGTTGGGCTGAATAAGGAGTCTGAAAAGCGGCCGCTTCGAGAGTCAGGCCATCCTAATCCAGGATTGCGTAACCGGACAGTCTCTGGCGAGTGGGGCTTATTAATGCACTGCCATCAACATACATAATCATGTCAGGTTGATCAAACGGAATATCACTCAGATCTTCACTTAGTGTAGTGGCCACCTGAATGAAGGCAGGACATTCATGGCCAGATGCCTCTTCATGGTCAGGGGACCGCTAAGAAAACAGGCTGGATTGATAGTGGTACAATATTTAAATGTCAGACGCAGATTGTTTAAAAGGTATATTTCATACCTATTCTGACGAGCCACGTAACGATGCTGAGTCTGCAGTTGCCCCAATAGCGCGATTCCCGAGTGGGAGCTATACACCGTAATGTCCTGTTGGAGTGTTATATTGCCAGCAGCCTGCAAACTATTGTATATCGCTGCCAGGATTTGGCTGTAAACAAGGTGGCCCAACGCCACTGGATCAAGTTTGGAAGAGTAATATGCCACAGACTGGTGCTTTTCCCCATGTTACTGGGTGAGTACCGCAGTTGAATACCGTTCCAGAACAGTACAGTATATCTGGAACGGCCGTTCGTACAGGGGCCTACCGAGGGCCGGTGCTTGTAACAAAGCCTCCTTCAGGCAACGGAAGGCTTCTAGTGCCTCGGTGGTGAGAGTTCTGCTGTTTTCAGTTAAAAGTGCAGTGTGTTGCTTTGTTTCTGATTGGCTGAAGCTCCCCCACTCTAATTGCTGAGAGGCAGTTATCTGTCAGTCTCCTGAGGCCTGTTTAGGGGCACAAAGGTGCACATTGTATTCTTCGTTTTGAAGTTTAGTAAGTTTCGAGTCATCGGTTAGCTGAGGTCTGCATAAAAGACAGACAGAAAGCGCACTCAGTAAGCTTGCGCAAGTCCAGAAGACACAGCCGGAGTGAAGCACATCCAGAGTGGGAATTGCAACTTGGTAATTTGGTGCAGTGAGGTAATCAGGAAAATTAAGTGGTAAATCTCATTCTGCCTTTTTTCAGTTAAAAATGCAATGTGTAGCTTAGTGTATGATTGGGTGAAGCTGCACCCACCCTAACAGCTGAGAGGCAGTTATCTGTCAGTCACCTGAGGCCTGTTTCGGGGCACACAGGTGCACATTGTATTCTTTTCTTTGAAGTTTAGGTAGTTTTGAGTTATCAGTTAGCTGTGGTCTGCATACAAGACAGACAGAAAGCACAATCAGTAAGCTTGCGCAAGTCGTGAATACACAGCCAGAGTGATGCGCATGCAGAGTGGAAATTGCAACTTGGTAATTTGGTGCCGTGAGGTAATTCGGTGCAGAGTGAGAGAAGGTGCTTTTTCGGATGCGCTTTTAACCCTGGTAAGTGACTGGTCAGTAGTTTTTCTTTTCATTGTCTAATTTATTTATTTTTATTTTGAAATTGTAGTTGTATAAGTTTACCTAAGGTTTAAGACATGGCAGGAGATCTCAGAACCGTGTCATACTCCTCGTGTGCGATGTGGGAGATCAGGGACACGTCCACTGTCCCTGGCTCTTTCACGTGCAAGAACTGTGTTCAGTTGCAGCTCCTGTAAGGCCCCATCTCGGCATCCAGGTACATAAATCTCTGAAAGTTGCCACCCAGGTTAATAGGGCTGTTAAGAAGGCATATGGTGTGCTCGCCTTTATCAGCAGGGGGATTAGGTTACGGAGCCACAAGGTCATGTTGCAGCTGTACATACCTTTGGTGCGGCCGCACCTGGAGTACTGGGTGCAGTTCTGGTCAACACATTATAGGAAGGATGTGGAAGCTTTGGAAAGGTTTCAAAGGATGTTGCCTGGTATGGAGGGAAGGACTTACGAGGAAAGGCTCGGGGACTCTATTCCCCTTCTTGAACAAAGGGACAACATTTGCCATCCTCCAGTTTTCCGGCACTATTCCTGTCGACAAAGACGACATAAAGATCATGGACAAAGGCTCTGCAATCTACTCCCTGGCTTCCCAGAGAATCCCAGGATAAATCCCATCTGGCCCAGGGGACTTATCTATTTTCACATTTTCCAAAATTGATAAGACCTCCTCCTTTTGAACCTCAAATCCATCTATCCTGGTCGACTGAACCTGTGTATTCTCCTCGACAACATTGTATTTCTCCAGTGTAAACACTGGTGAAAAATATCCATGTAACGCTTCCCCTAGCTCCTCTGATTCCACACACAACTTTCCACTACTATACTAAATTGGCCCTAATTTTACACTAGCCATTCTTTTCTTCCTGATATACCTAGAGAAAGCCTTCGGGTTTTCCTTGATCCTATCCGCCAAAGACTTTTCGTGTCCTCTCCTCGCTCTTCTTTACTCTCCCTTTCGGTATTTCCTGGCTAACTTGTAACTCTCAAGTGCCCTAACTGAGCCGTCATGTCACATCCTAACATAAGCCTTCTCCTTCCTCTTGACAAGTGCTTCAACTTCCTTAGTATACCACGGTTCCCTTGCTCAACGACTTCCTCCCTGCCTGACAGGTACATTCTTATCAAGGACACACAGTAATTGTTCCTTGAAAAAGCTCCACATTTCGATTGTACCCATCCCCTGCAGTTTCCTTCCCCATCCTATACATGCTAAATCTTGCCGAATAGCATCATAATTGCCTTTCCCCCAGCTATAATTCTTGCCTTGCGGTAGATACCTATCCCTGCCCATTGCTAAAGTAAACATAACCGAGTTGTGATCACTATCTCCAAAGTGTTCACCGACATCTAAATCTAACACCTGGCCGGGTTCATTACCCAGTACGAAATCCAATGTGGCCTCGCCCCTTGTTGGCCTGTCTACATACTGTGTCAGAAAAGCCTCCTGCACACACTGCACAAAAACTGACCCATCTATAGTACTCGAACTATAGTTTTTCCAGTCAATATTTGGAAAGTTAAAGTCCCACATAACAACTACCCTGTTACTCTCGCTCTTGTCGAGAATCATCTTTGCGATCCTTTCCTCTACATCTCTGTAACTGTTCAAAGGTCTATAAACAACTCCCAACAGGGTGACCTCTCCTCTCCTGTTCCTAACCTCGGCCCATACTAACTCTGTAGACGAGTCCTCAAACGTCCTTTCTACCGCCGTAATACTTTCCTTTATTAACAATGCCACACCCCCCCCCCCCACTCTTTTACCATCTTCTCTGTTATTACAGAGTAAAAAATAAACAAAGAAATAACTGATGCATGTAGAAATGGTGCAGCAGTTATCATGGGGGATATTAATCTACGTGTCGATTGGTTTAACCAGGTCGGTCAAGGCAACCTTGAGGAGGAATTTATAGAATGTATCCGCGATTGTATCCTCGAACAGTATGTAATGGAACCTCCGAGGGAACACGCGGTTCTAGATCTTGTCCTGTGTAATGTGACAGGATTGATTCATGATCTCATAGTTAGGGATCCTCTCGGAAGGAGCGATCACAACATGGTGTAATTTAAAATACAGATGGAGGGTGAGAATGTAAAATCAAATACCAGTGTTTTGTGTTTAAACCAAGGGGATTACAATGGGATGGGAAAAGAACGAGCTAAGGTAAATTCGGAGCAACGACGTTATGGTGGAACAGTTCAGGAACAGTGGAGATCCTTCCAAGCGATTTTTCACAGTGCTCTGCAAAGGTTTATACCAACATAAAGGAAGGACGGTAGAAAGAGGGAAAATCGACCGTGGTTATCTAAAGAAATAAGGGAGAGTATGAAATTTAAGGAAAAATCATACAAAGTGGCAAAGATTGGTGGGAGACTTGAGGACTGGGAAATATTTAGGTGGCAACAGAAAGCTACTAAAAAAAAAGCTTTCAAGAAGAGTAAGACAGAATGTGAGAGTAAGCATGCTCAGAATATAAAAACAGACAATAAACATTTTTACAAATATATAAAAAAAAAAGAGTGGCTAAGGTAAATATTGGTCCTTTAGAGGATGATAAGGGAGTTTAAATAACGGGAAATGAGGAAATGGCTGAGGAATTGAACAGGTTTTTTGGGTCGGTCGGTCTTCAGAATGGAATACACAAATAACATGCCAGTGACTGATAGAAATGAGGCTATGACAGGTGAGGGCCTTGAGAGGATTTTTCTCACTAAGGAGGTAGTGATGGGCAAGCTAATGGGGCTAAAAGTAGACAAGTCTCCTGGCCCTTATGGAATGCATCCCAGAGTGCTGAAAGAAATGGCTATGGAAATTGCAGATGCACGAGTGAAGATTTACCAACATTCACTGGACTCTGGGGTGGTTCCAGTGGATTGGAAATTAGCAAACGTGACACCATTGTTTAAAAAAGGAGGTAGGCAGAGTGCAGGAAATTATAGTCCAGTGAACTTTACTTCGGTTATAGGGAAGATGCTGGAATCTATCATGAAGGAAGAAATAGCGAGGCATCTGGATATATATTGTCCCATTGGGCAGACGCAGCATGGGTTCATAAAGGCTGGTCGTGCTTAACTACTTTAGTGGAATTTTTTGAGGACATTACCAGTGCAGTAGATAAAGGGGAGCCAATGGATGTGGTATGTCTGGATTTCCAGAAAGCCTTTGACAAGGTGCTACGCAAAATGTTGCTGCATCTGATAGAGATGCATGGCATTCAGGGTAAAGAAGAAGCATTGATAGAGGATTGGTTAATTAACAGAAAGCAAAGAGTGGAGATTAATGGGTGTTTCTCTGGTTGGCAATCAGTAGCTAGTGGTGTCTATCAGGGATACGTGTTGGGCCCACAATTGTTCACAATTTACATAGATGATTTGGAGTTGGGGACCAAGGGCAATGTGTCCAAGTTTGCAGATGACAGTCAGATGAGTGGTAAAGCAAAAAGTGCAGAGGATACTGGAAGTCTGCAGATGGATTTGGATAGGTTAAGTGAATGGGCTAGGCTAGGGTCTTGCAGATGAAATACCATGTTGACAAATGTTAGGATATCCATTTTGGTAGGAATAACAGCAAACGGGATTATTATTTAAACGATTAAATTTTAAAGCATGCTGCGGTGTGCTAGTGCATGTGTCACAGAAAGTTGGTTTCCAGGTGCAACAGGTGGTTAAGAAGGAAAATGGAATGCTCTACTTCATTGCTACAGTGATGGAGTTTAAGACTAGGGAGGGAATGTTGCAATTGTAAAATGTGTTAGTGAGGCCACACCTGGAGTATTGTGTTCAGTTTCGATCTCCTTACTTGAGAAAGGGCGTACTGCGCTGGGTATGTGCAGAGCAGATTCCCTAGGTTAATACCAGAGCTGAAGGGGTTGGATTACGAGGAGGGGTTGAGTAGACTGGGACTGTACTTGTTGGAATTTTAGAGGATGAGGGGGCGGGGCGATCTTATAGAAACATTTAAAATTATGAAGGGAATTGATAGGATAGATGTGGGCAGGTTGTTTCCACTGGCGGATGAAATCAGAATTAGGGGACATAGCCTCAAAATAAGGGGAAGTAGACTTAGGACTGAGTTTAGGAGGAACCTCTTCACCCAAAGGGTTGCGAATCTAT
This sequence comes from Scyliorhinus canicula, assembly GCF_902713615.1. NCBI lineage: Eukaryota > Metazoa > Chordata > Chondrichthyes > Carcharhiniformes > Scyliorhinidae > Scyliorhinus > Scyliorhinus canicula. Next base: position 92,223,012 of record NC_052157.1, read on the forward strand.
GGCATTCCTTGCCCAGTGAAGCAGTTGAGGCTCCATCATTAAGTGTTTTTAAGGTAAAGATAGATAGTTTTTTGAAGAATAAAGGTATTAAGGGTTATGGTGTTCGCGCCGGGAAGTGGAGCTGAGTACACAAAAGATCAGCCATGATCTCATTGAATGGCGGAGCAGGCTCGAGGGGCCAGATGGCCTACTTCTACTCCTAGTTCTTATTTTCTTATGTTCTTATGAGAGTGAAATTCCCCCCTTCGCTAGTCTAAGGCGTCAGCAGCTTTGTGTAGACAGCGATGTTTGGTATCCACTGCCTACAATAATTCACCATCCCCAGCCGACGACGGACCTACTTGGCTGTGGTAGGGGAAGGGAATTGGAATATGGATTCAATCCTACTGGGTTCGAGACTTCTGTCTGAGGCTGTAAGTAACACACCTAAGAACTTGACCTTTGTCTGAGCCACCAGGACCTTTGATTGTGAAACAACGTAACCCAACGAGGATAGGTGGTTTAATAAATAGATCACATCATCCCTGTTACTGAGCTCGTCGCGACTCGCTACCAATAGGTCAACTACATACCAAGCTCCAATGTCAAGGCCTGGAGTTCGGCCTGCAGACATCTGGAGAAGAGCGGAGGTGAGTTGACGAACCCCTGGTCCAGTTGGGACCAGGTATACTGCTGTCCATTGTAAGTGAAGGCAAACAAATATTGGCTTTCAGATGCGAGTGGAAGGGCAAAGAAAGGGAGCTGGAGGTCAACTATGGCGACGACCCGGGGCAGAGACGAAATTTGAGCCAGTATGTGGGCGGGATTAGGGACGAGAGCATCTAATGGCTGCGTGATGGCATTGATTGAACGTAAATCGTGTACGAACCGGTACTGGTCTGGTTTGCCTCGTTTGGGTACCGCAAGTATGGGGTTGTTGCATTCCCATTGGCAAGGGGCCACAATACTCTGTTGCAACAGTTTCCGGATTGATTTGTTTATAGTCAAAGGCATCTTGGGGTTTCAGGGGGTATTGCCCAATGGAAGGCAGCGTTACATCATGGGTGTAACAAATGCCTGTCCCTCTTGTGATGGGTATTCTGCCCAGACCTGTGGGTTGACATATTCCAAAACGTCACGTCCCAGGTGATGCTGAAGTTGAGTGTTAATCGTTTCAGGGACCTCAAAATATTTTATGGAAGTGCCGTCAGGCAAGACTTGAAGTCCGTCCTCTGTTGGATCTGAATGATCCACTTCCCTCCTTACCATAGGCCCCAGATCTTTGGCATGGTATTTGTCGTGGACTTGACGTGTAATATGAGGGCCTCCAGAAGCTGACTGTTGCCATAAATGTGGTGATATTGTAACAAAATCGGCTGTACCTTCTTTTTCCGTAAATGTGGCTGTAATCTTCACTGGCCATTCGATCCCAATTAACGGCCGGTATTTGTCCTCCAACTCCCCGTTCTGTGCGGTTCCGTCATAGGCCAGGGTAACGAGGTGCAGAGAAGGTTCAATGTGTAACGTCCACCACTGGGGTGGGATAGAAATATAGCACTGTTGCCTCAACCTCCATGATTGAACCGTTACCCCTTCGTCTCCGCACTCCAGCTGTAGCTGGAAAATACACAGTAAATCTCTTGCCAACAAGTTACAGTCCAATCCAGTCGTCACCACAAACTGATGATTTGTTTACTTATTCTCATAAGTGACTGTCACAGGTCAGAAATAGGGTACTCACACACATGTCCTTGGTACCCCGACAAATGCTGGATGTGGTCGGATAGTGGTAGTTGAAGGTCTGATTGCACTGAATACATTGCTGCTCCAGTGTCGATTACAAATGGGTAATGTTGATCTCCTATCCACAGAGAGAAACGGAGATTCCCTGACCGATTGGAGAGTCCTTATGACTTAATTATCCAGTCAATCTTGTGTTGGGAAAGGATTTGCCTGGGAGAAGTCGGTGTACCTCGTCTGTCCGACCGTTGGTGGGTACCCCCTCCTTTGGGTCGGGTAATCTCCTTCTGCTGCCCCTCTTTTAAATGGGCATTCTTGATGCCAGTGTTCTGCACGCCGACAATTAAACATGCATTATTCCCTCAATATCTTCCCCGTCCTCATTTTCCAGTAGACCATTGGCCCCTCAGAGGGGGCGGCAGTTGTAAAGCTGTTCATGCACACGGTCGGTCATAAAGAGGGGCTGAGGGTTCATTTGGGGGGGTTTGCTATCCTCCCCCGTGTTGATCCACCCACCCAAGGTCACAATATTGGGGTTCCAGCTGGTAAGCCACTGTATCTGCCGCTGGTTGGGGTCTCAGATCATCCTTTTTCATTACATACTCAGTCTTAATCTTTGCAACTGAGACTCCTTCCTGGCATACACCCTCCTTCCAATAAAATCTAACTGCCCGGGCCATTCTTGGAAGGGTCGTTCTCTGTCCAATTCATGTTATTACATTTCACGCCAGTAGCCACGGAAGGTGGTAGGCAATGCATTAAAATAGCACAATATTGAGAGGAATTCTGACCATTTTGGTACAGCAAGTCGCCTGACTGCCCGCGGTAGATTCCATTAAAGCGTTCCAGAAATTCCTCTGGCTCCTCAGTCTTTTTGGGTTTGATGTCTAATATAGCAGAGATGTCTGTTGGCTTTTGAAATGTGTCATCCAACGCATTCAGGATGTTGTGCCCATCTATCATCGTCCAAAGCATGGGCTTGCTGAACTGTGACGTAGCGAGCATAGTTCAAGTGGTTGAGGTGACTGCGGTAATCTGCTGGGGTTATAACCTGTTGTACTAGGCCCCAGAGGTATCCAGGATCAGCTTTCTAAAACGAGATGGTAGTTCTCAGATCGTCCACGAAAGCAGCAGGAAATGTCTTCCTGTCTGGGATTGCAGCCTGAATAGCCAGCGTCTCATTGGGTCTTCATGGGAAATAAATGTCTATCGTGGGCAAGGCTGAAGCAATAGCAGCATCAGGGTTGTGTTTTTTCCGAATCGGCAACAGTGTCAGAGTCTCACTGAGGTGCGCTTTAGCGGATTCCTCTGGCTCTTCAAATACTTCGACGTCCTTCCCTTCCAAAAGGGGGGATCCGGCTCCTCAGAACCATTCCCGTCCTCACCCTTTGTTTTCATGTTTTCTGTCCTACCATATCGGCCTTAAGGGATCGCGGTGGTATGCGTAATTGTTTCTTGATAGGATCGGGCCCCTCTATCATTGTCATGGATCGGGTCCTAGAGCTAACTGGGGTTGTGGAACAGAGCTCACCTTCTCTAACAAACAGTAAAGGTGCAGAAATAGGACCCAAACCATCAACCGAAGGGACTGGAGAGGTTGGAATGATTTGAATCTGGGAAGCAGTAACTGGATATACGTTATGATGCACGGGTGGTTCTGGAATTAGTGTAGACAAAGCTACTGCTGCAGTCGGGACTCCACCCGACATGGTCCAATTCTCTAGGTCATCATCTGCCTCTGTCAAAGCAAGGCCAGCAATTGAACTACGTAGCCCATTTGTTTTACTCGAGTCTGTCCCGCTAGGTGTCTTCCTCTCTTTACTTGCGCGTTTTTTGAATGCACACTCCTTTTTCAAGATCTCCAGAGTTTTCTGGTTTCCCCTTCACTCAGTGTAATCCCCCTTTTAAGGGCATTTTCTTGCCAACTTGATAACATGATCGTATCCCTCTCCTCTTGACAATATTGTCTCCATAATCCAATCAGCTCGTATACATTGATGTACCTTCCATATTTCACACTGAACATCTTAAATAATCTCCAGATCTTTAGTGCCCCCGAGTGGCCATTCGTCACCCAATTTCTTCCTCAAAGTTGCTGACATTTTTCGAAACTCTCTCGCTTTATCTAGTTAAATATCACATAATATTTGCAATGAACTGGTCGGATCATTCGTATTATCCAAGCAATTCCTCATAATCTCGAACTAGTCCTCAAGACTGCATTTTTCGCCACTACAGTCCAAAGACTCAATTTTAGCTTAATCAACCTTTAACTGAACTGTCACTATTATGATATCCCATCAGTCTTTTTCAACCCTAAGTCGCACCTACATCGACTGATTTTTACATTTTGTAATCCCCAGGCTGACCTTTGATTTTGTCGAGACGATCTTTCCGTACCAATTGCGAGTGACCAGACCAATCAGACCATGAGGAATGGAGAAAATCAATGTGGTCATTTTCTAGCGACTCACATTGTGGTCCCATTTCCACTTTCCTTGTCCAACATCAGTCTAATTCTGATTTCACAGTTGGCCGGTGACCGTCCTGAGATATAGAACATAGAACATAGAACACTATAGCGCAGTACGGGCCCTTCGGCCCTCAATGTTGCGCCGACCTGTGAAACCATCTGAAGCCTATCTGACATACACTATTCCATTTTCATCCATATGTCTATCCAGTGACCACTTAAATGCCCTTAAAGTTGGCGAGTCTACTACTGTTGCAGGCAGGGCATACAAAATGATCAAAGGGTTAGATAGGGTGGACAGCGAGAGCCTTCTCCCGCGGATGGAGGTGGCTAGCACGAGGGGACATAACCTTAGATTGAGGGGTAATAGATATAGGACAGAGGTCAGAGTTGGTTTTTTTTCGCAGAGTGGTGAGGCCGTGGAATGCCCTACCTGCAACAGTCGTGAACTCGCCAACATTGAGGGCATTTAAAAGTTTATTGGATAAGCATATGGATGATAAGGGCATAGTGTAGGTTAGATGGCCTTTAGTTTTTTTCCATGTCGGTGCAACATCGAGGGCCGAAGGGCCTGTACTGCGCTGTATCGTTCTATGTTCTATGTTTTATGTTTTACTCTCAGAGTAAAGAAACAGCATCTGATATCTGTCCTATATCTATCACCCCTCAATTTAAAGCTATGTCTCCTCGTGTTGGTCATCACCATCCGAGGAAAAAGACTCTCACTGTCCACCCTATCTAACCCTCTGACTATCTTATATGTCTCTATTAAGTCACCTCTCAGCCTTCTCCTCTCTAACGAAAACAACCTCAATTCCCTGAGCCTTTCCTCGTAAGACATTCCCTCCATACCAGGAAACATCCTAGTAAATCTCCTCTGAACCGTTTCCAAAGCTTCCACATCCTTCCTATAATGTGGTGACCAGAACTGCACGCAGTACTCCAGGTGCGGCAAAACCAGAGTTCTGTACAGCTGCAGCATGACCTTGTGGTTCCGAAATTCAATCCCCCTGCTTATAAAGGCTAGCACACCATATGCCTTCTTAACAGCCCTATTAACCTGTGTGGCAACTTTCAGGGATTTATGTACCTGGATGCCGAGATCTCTCTGTTCATCTACACTACCAAGAATCTTGCCATTAGCCCAGTACTCTGCATTCCTGTTATATCTCGCATTTGGCATCAAATGGCAATATTGAGTTATTTACCCTTCAGTCTGGCCTCAATAAAACTCGAGATGGTTATGTAGTTATTATATTATTTCTTTTTAACCAACGTGCAATGCTGACTCGCTCCACAGAGATTCAAAAACACAGGCGGTCTTCTAAAACCCCAGAAAGGAATGAAATAGGAGACAAAGAAATCTCTGCAAATATCATTCGAATGGCAACAGGTATCACATGCAAGATTCCCATCGGTTTTCCTATACACCTACTGACCTGGACATATATCCTGATTGGCTCACTTCGTATTTCTCAACTCTGGGCCTCTTGTTACCCAGCATCCTTATCCCCATCCTCCATGAGGCACCCCTCCCCGCTTCCTGGCCATGCTTTCTGAATCGCTTTGTACTTTGTTTGTGAACTCATTACAATCAGACTGGCTCACATCTACATTATTCTAACTAATAATCCTATTTCATATCACATTCGTTTGTTCAATTCCTCACTGGGAAATACGTATACATATCCTGACATTTCTGACACTGATTTTCTGCCATGTTATTGTTTTCACCAAATTTTCCTGCGGCCTTCGCGAATTTTGCTGTCGTTCCTCTGAAATGCATGCATATGATTTATAATTTTAGTTTGACACCAGTACTTCTCACCCTTAAGATTGAAGTGAACCTCCGTCACCTCCTGATCATTCTTGGAAAATAATTAATTACCACTAGCTCGTTATTCAGCCTTGTCCCTTTACTGATATGGTTTTCCATTTGGGTTTCCACATGTTCGAGTTTTCAAGAACAGCCACATGAAAAGCTCCGTGTGTCCATTGCAGTCCAAGTTAACAAGTCAATCGCTGCGGCGTTTATTTGATTTTCTGTGCCGAAGTAATAAATATATTTATGACAGCAGTAACGTCAATTAATGTTGACATGTGAGGCCTTGAAAACAAACAATTAGGCCATACATAGATTTATTTTCAGGCGTTGTATGCCTTGTAAACGTTTTATTCATAAATTAATTCGCCTTCGTTAATGCCCATCTAGCTTACATGGATAGCTGACTGACATTCAGAAATTAATGGCAAAAGCAGACAGTCGTGCTCCCTTAAAGGCTGCGCGTATTATGAGTTGCTGTATCACATCGTGTCTGCAAAAGTATGCAGATTGCTTTCGAATAATGCAAACAGCGCAATGTCAGTTGAGGTTGTAAAAGTTATATTTTTGTTCGGATTAACAATCGAGCCTTCAGAAAGAGCGAATAAATATTTCAGTCGTGATCTATGCCGACTTCAACAATAACTCAACTAGCATAAGCTCTGTATTTTTTACTAAGCTCCACGGCATGCACAACATTCTCTAAGAATTTGCATATGTTGAGTTTTGTGCAAATAGAAACGTTTCTTTAGAATGTATTTTCAACAGCAGGATTAGTTATACCTTCAGAGCATATGCAATTTGAAGGTTATGGAAATTGGCTGTAATAAGATTCAGACTGCATTATTTTACTTTTTTGTATATACACTCTGCCAAAGTTTAGGGTCCACTAATGCAATTTCTACGGGGAATATCTCAAATAGCTTCAAAACACTCTCCGCGAATCATCCACATTGCAATAAAAGATCAAACAAGAAAGTATTTCGCACCGTTCAGCACGAGATGTTGTTAACAATGTCAAAAAGTTTTATCACGCTCAGGAACGTATCAAATAAAAATAAAAACTATGTAAGTGGGATCCAGATAAATCATTGGTGGGATACTTTTGTTACCAGGCAATATTGTGAATTTTCTGCGTGTCCAGCCCGGTCTTCCTCAGCGATGCGTCGGCGCAGACAGCCAGTTTCACTGTTCCAGTGGTCAATGTAATTTCACATTCTAGCCAACCAACGACGCCGGGAAAGCCGCCCGGGGAGATGTGCTGTCAGCAGAGCAAGATAATCTGCTTCGGGAGAATGTAATCAAGTGTTGCAACTCAGACTGGATTGCGGGCCATCAGCTTTCCAGTTGGGAACGCTATTCGGAAAGCGAGATGAAACAGCCAAATGGCTCCACCTAAGCATTATACTCTCCTTATGTTCACTGCAGTCATGAAGATGTCTCACAGAAGACTTGCCTAAAAAGGTCACGAGACAGCGATGGATCCTCTGCTCCATGCCAATGAAGAGAGGAGGGACACCCTCATCGCCAGGGTTGGTCGGACACGCAGGCCTGCCTTCCTGAGCACTTCCTGGGGGCAGGGGTGTTAAATACAGAGGCAATCAGTCCTAAAAGCCTTACCGGAAGGATAAATCCGGCAATTCGTAGCGGTTAAGGTCGCTATTGAGGCTGCTGCTTTGAGGTGGGCAGGTAATAACGGAGGGTTCCAAAAATCACGTTGCGAGTGTCCCCTGGTTAGCGTGCGATCTGCTCTCAAGTGGGAAACAATTCTGAGCAATGCTAAATCCATCTGTTCTGCTGGCTAAGCTTGTCCAGAGCAGTTCATTTGAAAGATTTGTGTTACGAGAGTGTCCAGAGAGCTGGCCTGAGTGATCTACCCTATGCACAGTGGTTCCCTTCCTGCTAACGGCCACAGGCGGCGCTCGCAGAGCAAAGAGCTTGGGAGCTCAATTTCGCACGGAATCGATGCATTTGAAATGCATCTTTTGAGACAGACTGGCAACAATGGTAGTCTGAACAGGCAACCCCGAGACCATGGAAATGCCACCGTGTCCGTCCTTGCTACTGTCCATGACCAGCACTGCCGTCCATAGAAAACCCGTCACTTTTTACCTGTTCATCAATTTTCATACGACTCGCGCTGCCCCTGCCATCGCTTCGAAGGCCCGTTTGTGCATAATTACATGGGAAGAATATCGCAGAAGTGTGGCGCATACTGTGTTCAACCTGCTAAATGCAGGAAAATGACTGCAGGGTGGCACACTAGGTAGCACTGCTGCCTCATAGCGAAAGTGCCAGGGTTCAGATCAACTTGTGTGACTGTGCGGAGGTGAAAATTCTTCTCCCACCTGGGTGGGTTTCCAAGAGGGGCCATTTTCCTCCCGAAGCCCAAATGAAGAACATACTAAATTGCAGAATGATGTTCAATGCTGTGTAAGTTTGGTAAAGACGTTGTTGGAATAGGGCACGGAATTGGACTTCAGTGCAGTGCACTCTCAGCGTCTCAATACAATCTCTTTTGTCTTAAATTTAGAGTACCCAATTATTTTTTCCAATTAAGGGGCAATTTAGCGTAGCCAATCCACCTATCCTGCACATCTTTGGGTTGTGGGGGTGAAACCCACGCAGACACGGGGAGAATGTGCAAACTCCACACAGACAGTGACCCAGAGCCGGGATCAAACCTGGGACCTCAGCGCCGTGAGGCGGTTGTACTAACCACCAGGCCACCGTGCTGCCCCTCAATGCAATCTCGATGGGCCGAGTGTCTTTCTTCTGCACTCTAGGAATTTAATGATTCAATGAACTGAGTGTTTTTTTCCTGCCGCCTTAGGCGCCTCTATTTCGGTGCGCCGAGGACGGAACACGGGGTTAGCCACAAAACTTGGTTTGCCCATGACGACCAACTGTACACCAAATGGCGAATTGCGTTCCCGCGTCCAGAGGCGAAGAATCCAAATGCGTGCTTCTCAGCAGCGTTTGCCGTTTGCTGGCGGTGGGATTCTCTCCGTCGGCAAATGAAGGGGCGGAGTGGCCTGTCGGCGGGATAATTGAAGTGTCACGATGTCAGAATGTTAGTGCATCCAGAATCGCGGAAGCGCGTGTATTTTGTCAAACGATCGACACATCTGTTTACATCTCATTTAGCAGCCGCGCCACGTAAATCTCCATTCTGAAGAATTTACTGGGTACTCGCAGGGCCGTCGCATGTGACGGCTACGATCTGCAGCAGTTGCAGTGTACCATATGGCGCCGGCCCTGCGAGTACCCAGCCGGCCAAGAAATGTCACCCTGGAAACACCCTCGGTAGTGTGGACACGCCGAAGCTCTCCGTGGCAGCAGGACGGCTCTCACACAACTCTGTCACAGCCGCCACGACGGTAACACCGTCCCACGCGGTGGGGAACTCGGTTCATCGCGGGCAGATCATCGGGGAGGGCATCACCGTGACGCGCTGACGCCGTCGTAATGGCATATGGCTTCCGCTTCGATGACGCTGAATTGGATGGTGTGGAGTTTCCGAAAAATGGCGTCGACAACGATTCTATTACAGAAGCGGATACATTGCCCGATAGCTGAATGCGATTTTGAGTTCAGGCAACGTAGAATCCCGCCCATAGTTGTGTGCACCATGACACATTATTGCCTCATTATTTTGAAATGGGCATTTTACTCGTCAACTCACCCAAATGGACAACGTCGCGTTTACAGTGCTGTTCACATTTCATCGTTTGCCCGCAGAAACTCACCATCGCTGTACACATTTGATTATTTCAAGAGTCATCTGCACAGCGACTCTACAAATCTATAACAGAATATTAAGAATATTTTTTTAAAACGTAATAGATCCCTTCAGCTAAGTATTCAGTGTAACTTGCAAAACATTGAGGCCCAGCACCCCAGGAATTGCAGTTTTGCAACCTGAAAATGACATGTGTAACCTAACTTCATTATTACCTATAAATTTGCTATCCGCTGCACACAGTGGCATAATATTCCAACTGCCATGACGTGTTATCTACTTTTTGGGACCTATGGGGGGTGGGGGGCAGACGATTGAATGCATTTTGTAAGGGCAAATGGCCCCATTCTGTTGATTCTCCAATATCGCGAGTTCCCTTTCCCTCTTGGACGCACGTTATTACATATGTTTAACGATTTTTAAAGTGAGTGACTGCAACGCTGACTTAGTTTGTTTCAAATCTGCCTTCGGAAATATCTTTTTTTACGCCCTTAAAACGGTCACCAATGTTGTTTCCAAACTGAGATGCTTGGTGATCGTGTCTCCCCTTTACAGGTACGTGTGTCACCATCACACGAAGGCATCACCCCCCCCCCCAAACACTCCCAAGCAAACCCCTGAAGAGAGGGATAATGTTTACTTTAAAAAAAAATCTACTAAACGTTTTCCGAGATTTCGCGAGATTAAAACTCATAAACTCTGGAGCAACCTATTTTATTCAGTGGGAAGGGCTCAGTGAATTTGTCAAGACAATAGATTCATTAGCTGGTGCGGTGGCAATTGACGTCGTAGGTTACAAATTCCACTGCCCCTCCCCATCCAGCTTGTCCTGTACTTGGGACAAATATTTTCCAAGGAGAATGCATATGTAATGCTTGTTTCCCTTAATTAACGTTCTAATTTCCCCAGTTTTCTCCTCCAATCAAGCAAATTTTGCATCACTACTGCAGATGGGGCGTTCTTGATAAGCAATTAACATTATGATACGGCTTTGATTCCGAAAACTATCAATGTTCCGGTTTACTGAAAACAGTCACGTAAGTGGCATCGTTTGTTTTTCCTGATTTCAGATGAGCGTTAAGTCTTTCATTCAATGGAGCGTGCACCGTATGGATTAAACACCACCCCGTCTCCTCCCCCCCCCCCAGATTGAGCACAGTCAACTCATTTGACGTTTGCTATGGCCATCACTGCCATAAAGTCATTAAGTTAAGACCCACGTTTAATACCTTCCCATTTAACACGAATTTCGCTATGTCATCACGAATTAGTCGTCAGCTGCTTTCCGATGAGGTCACTCATCAAAGACACATTATCACACTCTACAATGACGACAGAAGTCTGCACCCTGATTGTTTACGTGGATGCAGAGATGCTTCATTGGGATTTGGAAAGGTTCATTGAGAAAGCATTTGCATGTCAGATGCGCTTTCATGTGGATAAATGGGTCGTTATCAGCTTCCGCCTCAAAAATAGGAAAGCAGAATTTTATGTACATTCTTAATAAATTGAGAGCGATGGATTCTCAGTGTAGCTTCGTGTCCTCGTGCATTGTCGCTGACAGTAAGCGGGCAGGTACAGCTGGCGATGAATAAGGCACAAGGTATGTTCATAGCGATGTATAACTGCTATTCTTTGGGCACAAATAAGGAAACACAGGTCGTATTGTGTGCGGCTTTCGCGTCCATATCTGAGGAAGGATGTCCTCACGATGGAGGAAGAGCTATGAAGGTTTACAAGGTTGATTAATAAGAGGACAGTCTAAATCGGTTACGATTAGATTCATAACAGTTTAGATAAGTGAGAGTGGGAATTTCAAAATACGTGTAAACTTTTCAGGATAAGATAGGATACATTAAAAAGAATATTTACGATGGTGAGAGTTGTGCAGATCGTATGGGCACAGATTGAGGATAAGTGGTAAACTTTTTAGGACTGAGATGTGGAGAAGTCCTTTTACTCAAAGAGTAATTCATGTGTGGAGGGACCTAACACAGAAAATTACTGAGGCCAAACAACATTGTGTTTAATTTCAAGATCTCATTTGATATAGCTCTGGCATTGGATTTGGGTTTCTTCTTTGTCACGTGTAGCGAGGTGCAGTGAAAAATACTTTTTTGCGTGCAGCTCAAACAGTTGATTTTGGATATGAAAAGAAAACACGAAAAAGGGCAAGACAAGGTACACAATGCAAATACTTAGACAGTGTCATCGGGTGAAGCAAACATCAGTGCAGTGTTAACCAGATCAGTCCATGAGAGGGTCGTTTGGGTGTCTGGTAATAGTGGGAAGAAGTTGTTTTTGTATCTGTTTAGCCATGTTCTCAGACTTTTGTATCACCTGCCGGATTGCAGAGAGTTGGAAAAGTAAGTAAGCTGAATGGGAGCAGTCTTTCCCAACGCAGAGGGAGATGTAGATAGAATCAATGGATGGGAGGCTTTCTGAGGTTTCTTGCGGTCTTGCTATACCCGGCTGTTATGCAGCCAGATAGGATAATTTATACCATTGAATTTACAGTGCAGGAGGAGGCCATTCTGCCCATCGAGTGTGCACCGGCTCTTGAAAGGAGCACCCTGCCCAAGATCAATACCTCCACCCTATCCCCATAACCCAGTAACACCACCCAAAGCTAAGGGAAATTTTGGACACTAAGGGTAATTTATCAATGCCAATCCACCTAACCTGCACATCTTTGGACTGTGGGAGGAAACCGGAGTACCCGTAGAAAACCCACGCACACACGGGGAGGATGCGCAGCCTCCGCACAGACAGTGATCCAAGCCGGAATCGAACCTGGGACCCTGGAGCTGTGAAGCTATTGTGCTATCCACAATGCTACCGTGCTCGTCCACCTTTAAATGTTGGGACGAGTCAGTGTGGACAGGCCGAAATTCCATCATTTCCTGAGAAAGTATAGGCGATATCGTGCTTTACTTTTGGCAGCTTCTCCGCGGGTAGACCAGGACAGATATTTGGAGATGTATACACCTAGAAATTTGAAGCTGTCAGCGATCTCCACCTCAGCCCGTTGATGCAGACAGGGGCTAAAGGGATCATAGAAAACGCGAGTGGCGGTGGAGATGGGATCAGGGTTTTCACTTGAGCATCAACAATGATCTTAATGAAGGGCGGCGGATGCTTGAAGGTCAGTATTGCTTCCTCCAGCTTTTATTTTCTATTTTTGTTTCGAAGTCATGTTGCTATTTGGCCACCGAATAGCTAACTGCGTCAATTAAATCGACTTTCAACACTGCTAAAATATGTCATCTGATGCCAAAAATATTAAATCCGATCAGGGAAGTTGCAAATTTTAGACGAAGACTGAGACGTAATGCAATAATTCGCCATCGTACATGTGTTGTAATTGATGTGGATTAAATATATGTTGAAGTCAATGATCTATCATGAGCATCGAACAATTGTCTTTTGTTATCATTTTAAATCGCAGGGAAACATGCCGTTGTCCAGCTTTCTTGGAAATTATTTAAATTTCATTGATCACTCCTGAATTTGTAAACCGAAATCGCTGTGTGAAGTTTTCAAATTGATTTGTTGATCAATGGTCCGACATAGTACTCTGAAATTCTCAAGACAGCTGGATGTTACAGCAAAGTTATGGCTTGACGAGGGATGCCTCCGTATTGTTGGGGGCGACAAATTATTGCCGGAATCTTTATTGGCGGACAATGGTACGCATCATTCGTTCACTGGATATCTCAATGACTGGACGTAGCAATTAAAACGATATGGCGCAAAACGTAACATTTGCCACGAGGAAAAGCACAGCCTGAAATGTTGCTCGAATTTTCATCAAATTGAAGCCACGCGTTGTTTTTTTTAATCTGCAGTTAAGTACCTAATTCCCCGTGCCATGTTTTTCTTTCCATTGAAACCTTACGAATTGCTGTAACAGTAACTATATATCAAGAACTTGTCAGAGAAGATTCCAGCGTCGCTGTATCTTTTGGAAATAATCCAAACATTGAAATGGAATGTATTATTAGTTTCCAAAGTACTGTGTAATGATTGACATGAATAAAGAGTCGCGTTGGAAGCAGTAACCTTTGGAAACTTGCCAATCTATTACCAAACCGGATGTGCCAATTCTGTCTTCCTGTACTGTGAAACATTTAACACTCTACTATGCTTACAACTTATCAATATTATTGTATGTTTAGGATTGAAAGAAAAAAGAGCATCGCAGCTGAATTGCGGTATCTTACAATGTTTGCTTTCCAAAAACGTACAGGAATCATAGTGAATCATATCAATAAATGTGATGTCCATGCCAATATTTGAAGGGCTAATGTGGTTTGTCTAAATATGCAGGTTTCGGGCCGAAACATCGATTGTGTTCAATCGATCAGTTTGTATATACAGTAACGAATGAGATGTTCCATTAATTTCAGAAGCAAAATATCAACTTTGTGCAATTAGATACTACAAACTTCCCCTCCCTTGCTCGCTCCCGTCTTAGGAAAATATCCCACTTAATTTTGGTATAACGGCAGTCAGGGAAGAACGCCATCTGTTTAATATCTACCATAATTAATATGTTTGTAATTGGGACGGAAAATTTAGTTAAATGCTGATGTACAGATAGCTGAACATTTCATGCAAACGACAGATAGACGTTAAGAACATCAATGATGATTTTTCACAATTAAATGAAGGAAGATCATTAACAACAAGCAAATATGCGACGGCTGCAATTGGTGTGCACGGCAAATCATACTGCATCTCAGAGTTTTCTTCTGCACCGCCCTCCCCCCCCCCCACCCATCCCAAGCTGATTGCTTGCGGTAAAATTACGGTTTGATAATTTAACTTTCACATTCCCAATATGTTTGTCTCTATGCCATTTCATGAAGGACACATGTTACTGCAATAACATCAGAAATTGGCTCCACCAATTAACGAAGAAGATACATCGAGTTATTCCAATTCTACGTCGGTATTTGCAGAGAACTTTGAAATAGTCTTTCCATATTGAGGTCTAGGTTCCAACTGCTGGGGCAAACGCCAGCACGTCCCAAATGCCAACTCCCCGCTCTGGTTTGACTATAACGTCACATGTCCCCGTCCTCACATGACGGGGTATAGCCCCTTAGATACTAGAGTTAGTAACAATTCGCCGTTGTGAAAAGAGTATGGATACAGAAAGTAGGAAACTAACATTTTTCAAAAACATCTTACAGAATCCATTTTAAAGACATGAAAGCAGAACACAATCAATATTTTATCAACGAGAACTGGAATAGCGACGTGTAACGCACTGACTCGTCTGAAAAAGAAATTGAACGCAGTTACCCCCAGCAAGATTACTGGGAAGTAGTAGATGTGGTGCATTTGTAATCCCACAAAAATAAACGTGTTTATATGCCCCATAAACCCTTATTAGGCAGTATATGAGGGTATTCTGCAGTGGTTAAAATATCTGAATAGATGTAAGAATGGATGGCGGACAGGAAATATAAAATAGGAATAAAGGATATTAGCCGATCGGAAAGCAACGGCTAATGGAGTCCCACACGGACCTCATCCATTTGAAATGTAAACAATGGCTTGGATGATTGCAGCGAATGTCTGGAAGCGAAAATTACCGCTGGCTGCAAGATAGGGATGAAGTTAAAATATTAAGAGCAAACTACTCACCCAACATTGCAGAGAGTAATTGTGGAGAAGGATAAAGGCGGGTTGCAGCATGAATCGCAATGAATCATTCCGAAGTTACCGCAAGTGATAAGGAAGTAAAATGGAGTTTTGGAGATTACTGCAAGAGGAATGGAAATGAAAAATAAGGGAATTTTAAAGTAAATGTCATGTCGTAAAGTCACATCTGGAGTACGTTGTGCAATTTTCCCTGCATGTATTAATGGGATGTAATTGTTATGCCAACATCTCATTCCTGAGTTGAAAGTGTTATCTCATGCATAAACGTCTATCAGTTTTATGGGTTGCATAACCTAATGATGTTTACTCGTCCTTGCAAAAATAAAACTATGGGGGATAGTATTAAACATCAGAGGTTTAAATTTCGTACCAGCGATGAAGAAGAATTATGTATCCCTAAGTGTCATTGATGAGTGGCAGTAACTTTCTCGGAAAGTAATGTTTGCTGTCTTTGACTTTTTTTATGCACCTTGTGATATGTTTTTCGAACTAGAGAGTGGAATGTTATGGGGACAGGCAGGAAAGTGAAACTGAAATCATCATTACGTTACCAATTATATTGCTAAATGGAGGAGCAGGCTGAACTTGCCAGATGAGTTAATCCTGCTCAGTGTTTCCTATGTTTCTATGCAGAAATTGATTCTTCCGTTTTACAAAACAGATATACAGAGTGTGAAAGAGAATGCAGGTATACATACATCGCAATTCAATATCGTATGATGCGTTTGTTTGCTTCGCTGATGCCAGTGTTCCAGAATAGAATATAAAATGAAATGTAAATTGTCACCTAAACATACGTTATTTTTCTCGCGCAAGTTATGCA
Source organism: Scyliorhinus canicula (assembly GCF_902713615.1). Taxonomy (NCBI): domain Eukaryota; kingdom Metazoa; phylum Chordata; class Chondrichthyes; order Carcharhiniformes; family Scyliorhinidae; genus Scyliorhinus; species Scyliorhinus canicula. The sequence goes on from NC_052157.1 coordinate 92,239,264, forward strand.
TCGTTAGCACGCAATTTATAATGTTTGTCAACAGGGTTCTGGATTCTTCATAGTACATCAACACTTGGTCAAACAAACTTGCATTTATTTACTGTCTCTTTGAACATGATAATATCTCAAGGCATTTTGCAGCTGAAGTATGAAGATTTCATGACTCTATTCTCTGAATAGCTACGTTTTGACACAATCAAAGGTGTGGTTATTTTGCTTTGTTCAGGCATTTCCACAAGCCTGACTGTGATGAATAGTTTTAAGCATTCTCCAGATAAGGAATATTTTACAGGAATTAAATACACTTCTTCTTCTATGACAGTTGGAGTTATACACGGGTTGCCATATAAGACAAAAATAACATTCCATGTCGATTTGTTATTCATCTTTATTAAATGCAACGTGACTTCACATTGCTCAGCACATTACAAGGTTGCACTGTTCGATACATCATTAACGAGGCATTACGTTTAAACTCACTATCTCATGAACACACTCGTATTTGCAGCAATAGACAAACTTCTTCAAGATGCTGGTAAGCTACACATTTTGAAGGAAATATACACAGACCTTATGGAAGAGCACCGCAATTTGAATTATTTACGGTACCCCAGGCCAACCTTCAGATATTTGCACTGCGTGAGCACCTGGAGGAAACTAATGCAGATATGGGGACAGTCAGCCAAGGGCAGAATTGAACGTGGGACCCTCCTGTTGATAGACAGCCGTGCTAATCTCGTTTCCGCCTGCACAACCGATATGGCGGTTCACCCTGCTCATACGTTCATAAGTTAATAAGTTATAGGAGCAGAGTTAGGCCATTCGGCCCATCCAGTCTGTCCGCCATTTTATCACGGTTGACATGTTCCTCATTTGCTGTCTGCAATATTACAAGACAAGGGCTGGATTGCGAAATCAGCTAGACTAGAGCATCTCCTCCCTGGAACACAAGATCTATGTTCGGAAGTAGGCAAATTAGCATCCGGTGCCTAACGTCCTCAATGTGATCATTACTGACCGATCCTGGCCTCAACGCCATCGTTCTGACCGTTCTCCACAAAACGTCAACCCATTACCAACTAAATACTCCTCCTCAAATTTGCTCACTATCCCTTTATTCACCGCACTCTGGGGAAGCGACTTTGACAGATTCACAACATTTTGGGCGAAGTAATTTTTTCCTCAAAGATGTTTTGAATTTCCTATCTCTAATCCGAAGATAACGACCTCTCGTTGTGGAATTCCCCACATGAGGAAGCATCAGTTTCATGTCTACTTTTTTTCCATACGTTTTAGCATCTTGTATATCTCAATTAGATCTTCCATCGTTCTTCTAAACTCTACAGTATATAGGTCTAAACTGTCCAATCTCTCCTCATTCAACAAACCCCTCATCTCTAGAATCAATCTAGTGACCCTCCTCTGCACTTTCTCAAATGCCACTCCATATTCCCTCAAATAAAGGGTAGAAAACTGTGCACACTGTCCCAGTTGCGTTCTTCCTAATGCTTTTAGACTTAAACGAAACGTACTTAACTTTATACTAAATTTATTTTCCTATGTATGCCAACATTCCATTTGCTTCTTTATTATCTCCTGTACTTGCATGCTCGTTGTCTGTGAATCATTCACGAGGACATCCTCTGCATTGGAGCACCTCGAAGTCTATCACCATTTAGAAAATTAGTTGCTTTCCATTTTTCGACTAAAATGCGTGACCCCACACTTATCCTCCCTAAACGTCATCTGCCACATTTTGGCCCACACTCCTAACCTATCTTGAAGAATATCTTGAAAAAAATATCAGTGACATGCAACGAAGGACTATGGCGTGTGTTGTGCCGTCCGGAGATATTTAAGCCCCTATTATAAATACATGCGAGTAGTTTGCTTTTCACTTTCATTTGCACTTAGCCCTCAAGGAAGCTATATCAAACAAATGCCGAATACTTCAGGAGATACCGCCACAGAAACATTAGGAATAACAGAAAACAGAACATTTGGAAACAGGTATGGCAACAGATGTTGAGAGAGAAACAAGCTGACGCTGTGTTTCCCCGAGCTTTACATTTCAGCTACAGAGCTTGAGAAATGTGCTTTTTTTAAGAGTGAAACCCCATGTTTTTCATGATTAACGTTACCTAAATTCGCTTTCATCACAGACATTTTTTTCGGAACTGAACCCTGTACAATTAAGTACCTTATGCCTTAAATTTTCAAATTAGCACTCACTGGAAGTTATATCAATTATATTTTCTATTATAGACGTCAAAGATGGATAATGGTGCCAAAGCGATGTCATCACAGTGTTTAACGGTCATTTATTGACGGTGAAATTCCCTCTACCCGACGCTTGTCAGGGAACTTTCCCAGTGAGGGCACCCCATTCAGATGGGAAGCGCGATGGCGTGGCTGCGCAGCTTGTGGGAAAGAGAATCGCAATGCAAGATAATTTATACTATTATGTGTACATCTTTCACCATGAGAATAAATTTCGGAGTCCATTTTTCAACAGAGTATGTGGAAACTATGGAGTCACGATGTTGGGGTGGCTCGAGGTAAGTGGTACAAAACGGTGGATGACGAAAACAAGAATGACCGACTGGTCACCTTCTTTCTCTGAACAAACCAGTTATTTTTTGATCAACTTATGTTTCAGCTAAAGCATTAATTTTGAAGGATGCTGGTAAATATATCACAGTTACTCGTCACAACCGTGTTTGATATTTGCACAGGAACCTATGATGTCTTCTGTAAATGTTGTAAAAGGGAATCATAGACTATTACACCACAAAGCAGAAAAGTTGGCCTGTGCTTCCTGGGCCGGATTTAGAACAAAGAACAAAGAGAAGTGCAGCACGGGAACATGTCCATCGGCCATCCAAGACTCCGCCCACCAAGCTGCCCGTCTTAACTCAAATCTTCTGCACACATGGAGTCCGTATCCCTCTATTCCCATCATGGTCATGTATTTGTCAAGATTCCCATGAAACATCACTGTCGTCCCTGCTTCCACCACCTTCTCCGGCAGCGAGACCCAGGCACCCTCTACCCTCTGTGTAAAAAAACTTGACTCATACATCTCCTTGCACCTTGCACCTTAATTCTGTACCACTAGTAATTGGCTGTTCTAACCCTCAGACTATTTACAAACTTTCTTCCTAATTCGATCGCATAAATATGGGTTAGTTCCATTCCTAAACTAATTCAGCAGGGGGATGGGAATCTAAACTGTAGTCCCAGTGTACAGGATGTTGAGAGTAGTAAGGTCAGGGATAGGGATAAAAGTTCGAAAGAAGGCACTGGCAAGCAGGACGCTGGTTTGAAGTGTATCTACTTCAACGCCAGGAGTATCCGGAATAAGGTGGGTGAGCTTGCAGCATGGGTTGGTACCTGGGATCTCGATGTTGTGGCGATTTCGGAGACATGGGTAGAGCAGGGACAGGAATGGTTGTTGCAGGTTCCAGGATTTAGATGTTTCTGGAAGAACAGAGAAGATGGTAAAGAGGGGGCGGGGGGTATGTGGCATTGTTAATCAAGGAAAGTATTACGGCGGTAGAAAGGACGCTTGAGGAATCGTCTACTGAGGTAGTATGGGCCGAGGTTAGGAACAGTAGAGGAGAGGTCACCCTGTTGGGAGTTGTCTATAGACCTCCGAATAGTTCCAGAGATGTAGAGGAAAGGATTGCAAAGATGATTCTCGACAGGAGCGAGAGTAACAGGGTAGTTGTTATGGGGGACTTTAACTTTCGAAATATTGACTGGAAATACTATAGTTCGAGTACTATAGATGGGTCAGTTTTTGTGCAGTGTGTGCAGGAAGGTTTTCTGATACAGTATGTAGACAGGCGAACAAGGGGCGAGGCCACATTGGATTTGGTACTGGGTAATGAACCCGGCCAGGTGTTAGATTTAGATGTAGGTGAGCACTTTGGTGATAGGGATCACAACTCGGTTATGTTTACTTTAGCAATGGGCAGGGATAGGTATATACCGCAAGGCAAGAATTATAGTTGGGGGAAAGGCAATTATGGTGCTATTCGGAAAGATTTAGGATGTATAGGATGGGGATGGAAACTACAGGGGATGGGTACAATTGAAATGTGGAGCTTTTTCAAGGAACAGCTACTGCGTGTCCTTGATAAGTATGTACCTGTCAGGCAGGGAGGAAGTTGTCGAGCAAGGGAACCGTGGTTTACTAAGGAAGTTGAAGCACTTGTCAAGAGGAAGAAGAAGGCTTATGTTAGGATGAGACATGAAGGCTCAGTTAGGGCACTTGAGAGTTACAAGTTAGCCAGGAAGGACCTAAAGGGAGAGTTAAGAAGAGCGAGGAGAGGACACGAAAAGTCGTGGAGGATAGGATCAAGGAAAACACTAAGGCTTTCTATAGGTATATCAGGAACAAAAGATGACTAGAGTAAGATTAGGGCCAATCAAGGATAGTAGTGGAGAAGTTGTGTGTGGAATCAGAGGAGAAAGGGGAAGCGTTAAATGGATATTTTTCGTCAGTGGTTACACTGGAGAACGACAATGTTGTCGAGGAGAACACTCAGGTTCAGTCGACCAGGCTAGCTGGAATTGAGGTTCAAAAGGAGGAGGTTTTAGCAATTTTGGAAAATGTCAAAATAGATAAGTCCCCTGGGCCAGATGGGATTTATCCTAGGATTCTCTGGGAAGCCAGGGAGTAGATTGGCAGAGCCTTTGTCCTTGATCTTTATGTCGTCTTTGTCGACAGGAATAGTGCCGGAAGACTGAAGGATAGCAAATGTTGTCCCCTTGTTCAAGAAGGGGAGTAGAGTCACCCTGCTAATTATAGACCTGTGTGCCTTACTTCGGTTGTGGGTAAATGTTGGAAAAGGTTATAAGAGATAGGGTTCATAATCCATCTTGAAAAGAACAAGTTTTTTTTAATAATGTTTTTTATTGAGTTTCATATTTTATATATGACAAATTACAAGTTATTAGAGAGAGAGAAAAAAAAAGGAAAACACAAAAATTTAACATGAATATTACAGTAAGCATCTTCATAACAATAATTGTGGCCGCCCCCTTTAGCCAGCATACATATTTTACATTCCCCAATATGGCCGAGGCACATGTTTATAGGCATTTATTATCGTTTGGCTTTGGGCCTTGGCTTGCCATCAAAACCCCATACCGAGCCCGTAGCCCCCCCCCCCCTCCCCCCGGCTACCTTCCCCCGATTCCCGTCCATTTTCCCCTGGTTCTTGGCCACCCGACTATTCTTCCTCATGTACGTTGGCCACAAACAGGTCCCGGAACAGTTGCATGAATGGCTCCCACGTTCTGTGGAGCCGTCGTCCGACCCTCGGATGGCGAATTTGATTTTCTCCATTTGGAGAGATCCCGAGAGGTCGGACAGCCAGTCTGCAGCTCTCGGTGGTGCTGCTGACCGCCAGCCAAACAGGATTCTACGGCGGGCAATCAGGGAGGCAAAGGCAAGGGCGTCCGCCCTCCTCCCCAGGATAGATCTGGCTGGTCTGAAACTCCGAAGACCGCCACTATCGGGCATGGCTCCACCCTCACCCCCACCACTTTGGACATAGCCTCGAAGAAGCTGTCCAGCACTCCACAGGTCTGGGGCAAGACCAGAACATGTGGGCGTGGTTGGCCGGGCCTCTTTGGCACCGCTCACATTTGTCCTCCACCTCCGGGAAGAACCTACTCATACGGTTTCTCGTTAAGTGGGCTCTATGTACCACTTTTAGTTGCGTCAGGCTGAGCCTTGCGCACGTGGAGGTGGAGTTGACTCTATGCAGTGCTTCGCTCCAGAGTCCCCACCCTATCTCCATCCCCAGGTCGTCCTCCCATTTCCTTCTTGTTGCGTCCAGTACGGTGTCGTCCCTATCTACCAGTCGGTCATACATGTCACTACAGTTCCCTTTCTCTATGATACTTGCGTCCAGTAGGTCTTCCAGTAGCGTCTGTCGGGGCGGTTGTGGGGTACGTCCTTGTCTCCTTTCGTAGGAAGTTTTTGAGCTGCAGGTACCGTAGCTCGTTCCCCCCAGCTAGCTGACATTTCTCTGTCAGTTCGTCCAGTGTTGCGATCCTGTCGTCCGTGTATAGGTCCCTGACTGTCCAGTGTCCCCCGTCCTGCCTCCAACCTTTTGAAGGTGGCGTCAGTCAGTGCTGGGAAAAGACAAGTTGATTAGCGATAGTCAACACGTTTTGTGAAGGGTAGGTCATGACTCAACAAACCTTATTGAGTTTTTTGAGAAGTGACCAAACAGGGTGATGAGGGTAAAGCTGTTGATGTGGTGTATATGGATTTCAGTAAGACGTTTGATAAGTTTCCCCACGGTAGGATATTGCAGAAAATAAGGAAGTATGGAATTGATGGTGATTTAGCGGTTTGGATCAGTAACTGGCTAGCTGAAAGAAGACAGAGGGTGGTGGTTGATGGCAAATGTTCATCCTGGAGTTCAGTTTCTAGTGGAGTACCGCAAGGATCTGTTTTGGGGCCACTGCTGTTTGTCATTTTTATAAATGACCTGGAAGAGGGTGTAGAAGGATGGGTTAGTAAATTTGCAGATGACACGAAGGTCGGTGGAGTTGTGGATAGTGCTGAAGGATGTTATAGGATACAGAGGGACATAGATAAGCTGCAGAGCTGGGCTGAGAGGTGGCAGATGGAGTTTAATGCGGAAAAGTGTGAGGTGGTTCACTTTGGAAGGAGTAACAGGAATGCAGAGTACTGGGCTAATGGCAAGATTCTTGGTCGAGTAGAATACAGAGGTATTCACATGACCACATGGTCATGCTGCAGCTGTACATAACTCTGGTGCAGGCGGACCTGACGTACTGCGTGCAGTTCTGGTCACCACATTATTGGAAGTATGTGGAAGCTTTGGAAAGGGTTCAGAGGAGATTTACTAGCATGTTGCCTGGTATGGAGGGAAGGTCTTACGAGGGAAGGCTCAGGGAATTGAGGTTGTTTTCGTTAGAGAGGAGAAGGCTGAGAGGTGACTTAATAGAGATATATAAGATAGTCAGAGGGTTAGATAGGCTGGACAGTAAGAGTCTTTTTCCTCGGATGGTGATGACCAACACGAGGGGACATAGCTTTAAATCGAGGGGTGATAGATATAGGACAGATGTCAGAGGCAGTTTCTTTACTCAGAGAGTAGTAGGGGTGTGGAACGTCCTGCCTGCAACAGTAGTAGACTCGCCAACTTTAAGGGCATTTAAGTGGTCACTGGATAGACATATGGATGAAAATGGAATAGTGTAGGTCAAATAGGCTTCAGATGGTTTCACAGTTCGGCGCAACATCGAGGGCCGAAGGGCCCGTACTGCGCTGTACTGTTCTATGTTCTATGGAGTCGGACACTTTAGGAACTTTCAAGCAGTTATTGGATAGGCACGTGGAGCGCACCAGAATGACAGGGAGTGGGATAGCTTGATCTTGGTTTCGGACAATGCTCGGCACAACATCGAGGGCCGAATGGCGTGTTCTGTGCTGTACTGTTCTATGTTCTATGTTCTAACTATTTTACATTATTGAATGTTTCGCCTGCATATTTGCCAACACAACTCATGAAGAAACGTTTTTCCGAATGTATCCCATAAAAACAGCGCAACATTCCGAATACATTTTTAGTCATTGGGATGGTTGGCTCGGCACGATGACACTATCTCACTTTTGTATACGCTCCAAGATATCTAATCTATTTGATGAAAATGCATTTACAGAATATTGCAGATGAAGATGTATATGTGGAATGCCACGCCTTGATTCAGACGCCCTTACTTAAAATACTTTAAAAGCGTTCAGTGTGAAACGTGTTTCATTCATTTGTCCCAATAAATGTTGCTTCACCATTCGATCTTAATGCATGCACATATCTCGACCTCTGCTCCTCGATCCATTTAATTTAACACCACTGTATTCATGCTATATTTCCGTTGTATTCCTGAAACGCGTCGATAATTATATTCGTTATAATTTAATTGCATCTCCCAACAATTGTGTCAACGACATTTGGTTTTCTCTCGACATGAGCGATAATCATGCATCCTCATCAGAAGACATAATCAATCAATTCTGCTAACTCTAATTCATGTAATTTTAGGATGACATAAATACATGGAACTAAAACGAGACCGTGTGATTGGACAAGATATACCTCATTCAGATAAAAAAAAAACACATCGTATACATGGTCCACTGCCTTCTTTATTTTAAAGATTTGAACACTAATATTCTCCCATATATTTCCTGGAATGCACACCTATTTCTTTTCTGAATGAAGGTGATTTGAGGCATTTCATCAAACGTATTGTCAGAGTTAACATCTACGGCATCCAGTACCTTCTTTACCATTTTGCATACGATATAATAGTGATCATGCAGAATCTTATCTTATAAATCCTGTTGATTAGCCCAGAGGTAACCCTGAGCAAACACTGTTGTCCTTGAACATATCTTCTATTTGCTTTCCCATCGCTGCAGTTACAGTGATACGCCGGTATTTCCCAGAAACATTAGAAAAGCTTCCTTTGAGTCTTGGTGGTAAATTTGCTATCGCAAAGAAATCTAGCATATCTTTTACGTTTAACAGACTCTAAAGATTATCACCCATGTTTCCCTAAAGCGACTCAAGCTTCGCTGAAAAACCCGTGCTTGATGGCGTCTAGACCATATGCTTTGTGAACTGAGATTAATTCGCATGTTAATAGCATATTTGTTTCAATTTTATTCTGTGGAATATTTATTTATCCCTCCTCAACTAAAGTCTTAACTTCACGTTGTACATTTGCGAGAGCCATTGGAAACATTTCAGCGCTCATCTCAGTCACGTCCGTTTTACAACGTGATGTACCTACAGTATGTCATTGATTTAACATTGCCATGTTTATAAACATCGCTTCTTACCTTCTAAAATACAACTTGAAATCACGACTTGCTATTTTATTTCATACCATCTTTATACAATATTGCTATCGTTCCTTTGTTTCTTTTTCGTGGATCGTCCCCCGATATCCGTGAAATTCCTTCCATCCATTCAACTCTGAATATGTGACGATCTGTCCGTTGGATATGCTATGCACAGTGACTTGGATAACGGATGGCAACTCCTCTAATAACGGATTATGCAATAATGTATCGGCAAGAGGTCCGAATTCCATTTTCCTATTTACTATAAGGCTACAGCAGTTTTATATCATAAGGGCTAAAATTAAAATTTTAATACTGCGGCAATGCTATATTTGAATTCGTAATACAACTAAGCAGAGCAGTGGTGATTGAACATTAATTGGCGGAAATTATGATACACAGCTGCTTATTTGAATGCATCTTCAGAACATTGTCAGGCGGGAGACTTGTCAAAATAACCTCAAGTGATGAATGCACAGAGAAAAGTAATTCTGTTGTATAACTGTAGATGAACTACACCGACTAGGTTTGTTTTTCAAATGGAGAATTTTTGTGAATTGTGTACATTCTCTCGCCAGAAATAAAGAAATTAACCGAATCATTGGAAGGTGAAAAAGTCATGAAATTAATAATGCGGCTTTCCAACACTAATAGTATCATATAATCCCTTCAGTGCAGAAGGAGGCCAGACGGACCATCTATCCTGCACCTATACTTTGAAAGATCAATCTACCCATGCTCACGCTATCGTCCAGGACACTGCGGACAATTTAGGTTGGCCATTTCAACTAACCCGAAAATACTTAGATTGTGGGAGGAAATCGGAACAGGCAGATTAAATTCACGCAGAGGGAGGGTGAAATGAATACTGCATCAGAGAGACCAGAAACGAAACCCAGCACTGATGCAGCAGTGCTAACGACTGTGCTGCCGTGCCTCTGAACAAATGTACAAATGAAAATTGTAATCAACAAAGGGTCAATTCGACGTTAACAAGGGCGCAACACAGGCAGTATGGTTCCCATCACGACCTTTCGGACTGCCACATTATTAACCTCCGATTAAGTCAGTTGCACTGAATGCCGAGCAGAGTTTATTTTTTTAAATGTTGAAGGATTTGCGAACTTGTAATGATTGAGCAAGTTAATATCGATATGCATGCTGCTTATTTCCATGTACCTTTCCAGGTAATACAGTGAGTAAAGTTGTGCGAGGTTGAAGCATTTAGTTACCGCTGCATCACCAACTGAATGATCATCAGTCGGTGCACAACAGATTCTTGTTCATAGTTAACATAAAAGGAAAGGCGAATTCCTGACTGCAGGATGCATCATGGTAATTAGATTTATCTATTTAAATTTTGTAACACAAGTTACTTTTTACATAGGCCGAATGTGTTTCAGTTTTACATGTTCAAATTGACATTTCTGTGATTGCCACAACGCCATAGTTCCAAGTGCAATTAAGTGCTCGAAGTTAATTTGCCTAACCTGATATACTTCTGACGTCGAAGCAAATACCCTTCACACCAATTCGTTAATGCATACAGGGAGATGTTGTTCTGGGTTTTTTCAATTTCCCCTCAATGACACCCTCTCAGCTAATGTTCTGTTTCCCGCACCTTGCTATAAACGTTTAAAGCCACCCGAGTGGCTCCAGCAAACCTGACAGTTAGGATAGTGATGGCCCTACAGTTTCCATGCACCCCGTCCTTCCTGTACTACTTTGACCTGCCCCGGAAGAGATCAAAGTGGTCCAGAAGAATGAATGTATTCATTTACACCGCTAGATTAGCTACGTATTCAGCTGCACTCTCCTCTTATTTCTCACCTCAATGGTACGTGCCACAGGGAGTAATCCTGAGATTACAACTCACGAACTCCTTTTTTATTTCTGCCTAAGTACCAAAAGTCCTTTCTCGGCACCTCATCATTCTTCATGCCTGTGTCGTTAGTGCCTATGTGTGCCTGGCTGCTCAACCTCACCCTTCAACATGTCCTGTGTTCGCTCAGAGACATACATGACCCTACAATCAGCCTGGCAACATACCATCCTGGAGTCTCTTCCAGGTCCACAGAATCTCTCCTGCGCTTTGTCCTCCTCTACAAGGCAACACAGATAGTTGTGGTGACACTTTATTAGCTTCTATTGTTTTCCCCTGATAGGTTATCCCCCACAACGGTATCTAAAACTGTATACGTGTTGGAAAGGGGGACAGCCAGACGGGATTCCTGCACTAACTTATTGTCCTTGCTAGCCGTAACCCATCAGTCTGCCTGCACATTTGCTGTGACAATATCTCTATTACTCATATCTGTGACGCTTTCCGTCACCTGCATGTTCCTACGTACAGCCAATTGCTGCTCGAACCGAACCAAGCCGTATGTGACGAGCTGCCATTTGTTGCACTTCCTGCAGAAGTAATCGGCCGGAACGTTGGAAGTGTCACAGTTCTCCCACATCTCACATATAGAAGATTGCATCCCGGTGAGAGAAAGTTAAATCCTTGTACATTCATTCAAATTAAATACTTAAATCGTTATCAGATTAAGTTACGATTGACTAAATGGTCAATGGCGCTATTTTGACTTTAAATTAAATGCGGAATACTAATCTCCGCCCACAGATTTAGTTACTCCTCTACCCATTTGCTTAATTAGTATTAAACGGTTATTTTGCCAAATAAATGTTTTCAAATTTAACTCGGATCCCTGCCAGCTAATCAATCATTGAATCCGCTCACGCCTTTGCTGCGATGTCAGCTGTCAGTCCCCCCACACTGAAGAAAACTCGAAGAGACACAGACAAACAAATCACATACCTTCTCAGACTGCACTCCGGATTTCTGATGCTCAGCTCTGCTCCAGATATGGATATTACCTGTGACTTACCAATCAACCCATTCCCTTGTAGTCACATGGTGCAGTGCAATGACATTCGCTGGAAACTTGAGTGTAACAAATCATGGTATTAAAAAAACACCTCCTCCCATCCTGCTTCGAATTCACACCGAGATTCAAATTCCTAGCTCGCCAACTGTCTGTTCGATGCGTCTAACTCTGGTTGTGCCCGCTGGTGCATTGGGTCTGCCTTCTGGGAGTGAGTTTCAAAACCCTTTCTCAAGGAGGCCTGAGATGCCTCACACAACTCGTAACTTTAAAATAAAACACTTGCAGTCAGTACCTCCTAATTAGGCTTTCGGTGACTAACAGTTAACTACCACCCAATTGTGTGAGTTGGTGAGGCAGCCCCTTATTAACCTTTACTACAAAACCTCAAGATTACATTACACTGCTGGCATTTTAAAGGAGCAGTCTTGCCTCATAGTTGCCTCATGGCTTCAAATTCCCAACTCCCAAACTCACTCTTCGATGTGTCCTCGATCTGTCTCACTCGGGAGACGTATCCGGTGGTTCACTGGGAGCCAAGCAATTCTGGGGAAATAATTCTGATTTAAGAGCGGTGGAATTACATGTGCGTGATTGTTGCCACTGAATGAAATTCAGAGACATACCTCCCGTACCGGATGACAGCATGAGACATGTTTCTTGGCGAATGAAAAACGATTAATAAAGAGAACAGAAGGATACTTGACTGTTTCTACCTTCCAGTTAACAAGAAAATAATTATAAGATAATGAGCTTTATGCAGGCAGATTCGTAATAGCAAATGTCAAAAGGTCTCTGAATGGATTCCTATTCTTATTAATCAAGATTTCTTGTGAGCCTGGAACCCAGATATCGACCATGATTAATATGGGGATGAAAGAGTTATCTGTTGGGAGACTTTCTGATTGATGGATGATGTGTGTCGACTATCGGGGGAATGGGACCTTTGGAAACCTAGTACTGGGACGCTGAACTAAATTGGATCCAAAGTACGGGAGGTGGGCTTGAATTACAGGGCACGCCTGTGACGATGACAGGCAAAAATTATGAAGCCAAATAGAGTAACAGAGAATGATGTAAAAAACAAAATGTTTTCATCAAGCCAGGGGGAAAGGGTTGGAAAATTATCTTATTTGCGTCAAAGAAAGGTTGTACAGAAAGCCAACATTTGGATTGATTATGCATATTTCACACTCATGGATCAGCTTAACCTGGAATGCGATATGCCAGCGCAATGCTCTACATTCAATAACAGAGTCATAGTATTTACAGAGCAGAATGTTGGCCCATCGAGTCTGCACTGGCACTTGAAAAGAGCACCCTCCTTAAGGTCACACCTCCAACTTCACCTTGTACCCATAATCCACTAACCCCACCTGACATTTTTGGGCACGAAGGTCAATTTCCCATAGCCAATCCATCGAACCTGCACAGCTTTGTGCTGCAGGAGGAAACCAGACTACCCGGAGGAAACTCACGCAGACACGGGGAGAAAGTTCAAACTCCACACGTACAGTGACCCAAGCCGGGTATCGAAACAGACGCCCTTGAGCTGTGAAGCAACAGTGCTAACCACTGGACTAACGTGCCCCCCTAATGTCCTTAATATACTTGTTTTTTATTTACTATGTTGAAAAACGTCCAGGAATAAGCGCCAATCGTTAATCGGCGCATGCATATTCAGCAAAAACTCAGAGCTGAACATTTTTAAAACAAAATTGAGAGCACCCAATTCTTTTTTCTCCAATTAAGGGGCAATTTAGCGTGGCCAATCCGCCGACCGTGCACATCTTTGGATTGTGCGGATGAAACCCACGTAAACACGGTGAGAACGTGCAAACTGCACAGGGACAGTGACCCAGAGCCGGCATCGAACCTGGGACCTTGACGCCGTGATGCAACAGGGCTAACTCACTGTGCCACCGTGCTGCCTACACAGAACTAAACATGGGCGATGAAGAAAAGTTAACTTTATGATAATATTACAGTCTTGGTGAGAGGATGATATTTAAAATGGATGCAAAAAGCTACATATGTAGAGCTAAGATAAATATAAAACAATTCTTTGTCGAATCATATTGCCCTGCCACTCGTGCGAAGGATGACCAGCATACTTGTATGTGAATCTGATAGAGAATAAACACTTGAAAAATAACAAGAATAGTTGACAGTACTTGCAGTAATCTAGGAAACGTTTCAGCAAATACGAATTGAACTCAGCCCAAAGAGCTGATTACGTATACTCAGGAGAATGAAACCGATACGTAATCAGTTGTGTTTTGCGGAACATTCAGGCTACTGTTATTTGAGCATCGTAAGGTTTACGTTAGCAGTGAAAAGAGTAAGCAACACACAGGAAAAATAGGTAATAGTGATGATAAAGAATCAATTCAGCGCTGACACTCGTCTGCGACGTGTGCACCAACGAATGTCAGGCAAAGTTGTATGCCAGAAATGAACTGCCTGTGAGAGAGATAGCCAAGTATCATCAAGTTGCATTCACACCAGTGGTAAAGGGGCACATAATGTAGCAACCAATTGGATGCCGAAACCGGTAAAAACAAATATAAAACGTGACTGTGTATGACAGAAGTCAGGCTGGAAGTAAAAGTGACCATAGGCTCAATATTTAATGTTCAGTGCAGTGCGCGGATGGAGAATTAATTTTTAAAAAGCCTAAAATAGAACATATGCGCATGGTAACCAGCATAAACCGATGAATAATCTACGTTATACATAGAAAAATATGAAAGTCGTAGGAGAAAGAGTAGCAACAATTAAGGATCAAAATTGGAATTTACTCAAGGTTTTGGAGGGCACGCTCGCGGTTTAAAATAGGTAATTTGCATTACTCCAAGGCAAGATTAAATGCTGCACAATTAGCAGCACATCTGTTGTTTTCCGCTCCTGATTGAAATATTATTGGAGGAAGAGGAGGTGTTAGATAAGCTGGCGTTAAAATGTTATACCTATCCAGACCTTGATGGGTTGCATTCGAGTATCTCTTTGATCGAGATATTTAAATTTAAGCCTTTTTTTCAATTTAGAGTATCTAATTACTTATTTTCCATTTATGGGGAAATTTAGCGCGGCCAATCCATCTAATAACTTTTGTTGTGAAACCCACGCAGAATCTGGATAATGTGCAAACTCCACACGTACAGTGTCCGAGCGCCGGAGCTAACCTGTGTCCTCAGCGCGGTAGACACCAGCGTAAATGATTACGTCACCGTACCGCCCAGAAGGTACTGTGGTTTAGAGGCACTGACCTTGCGACTCAAAACCTCCACAAGTAATATGGCGCTGACGAATGCAGAACCGAAAAACAACATAGTTTATGAGTAAAATATTTTACTCAATAGTTGTTTACGAGCTGGTATGAACACTGAGAAGTCGTGTTGTCAACCTATTCCATTATGCTTCCCAAAAGGGAACAATATCATTATCAGCAGGTACAATATTTATAACAAATGCACGTGGAGATAAATTAGCTGAGCTGCATTATCAGCGAGCCAGCCAAGGCATATTGACCGAAAGGGCCACATTCCGTGCTGAAGCCAATTGAGCATCTTATGTACAAAATGGCCTGCGCGTTATTTTGAAAACTATGTATCCTTAAGCTTTACATTTCCGAACACTAGAGCACAAATAACACTCAATTCCAGGAGATTGACGGGTAATCTACTATAACTATTAAAATGGAGCTTATGATCAAACGTTCAGTCGTCAGTAACTTTAGATGCAATGGTATCTCAAAGTAAATGGAGGCGTGAATAATTATTCATGTGAAGGCAAACTGATATGGATTGCAAAAGAATTTCTGTGTGTCGCGATTTAGAGAAAGTGAATTTTCATTAAATGGGAAAAGGACAGAACGTTTATTGGCACTCTCCAGTTAGTTGTGTCTTATGCTATCTTCCCTCCCATGCAGGTCATGACCAAAAAATAACTCACATCATCTGTAATCTTTTGCTTCCAATTTTCCATCTTCATTTTTAACAATTGACCTGAAAATCATTGCTGAATTTGTACAAACATTCATTAATTTTCTATTTCAGCTGGCGAGAATGTTTATGACAATTCAGGTACAAATCCAAGATCAATCATGATGTGGAAATGCCGGTGTTAGACTGGGATTGGAACAGTAAGAAGTCTCACAACACCAGATAAAATTCAACAGTTTTATTTGAAATCCGAAGCTCCTTTATCTGCTGAAATGGAAATAGGATCTCAAGGGCGGCTTATATAGGCAGACACACAATTGCAAGATAATTACTGATCGGAATGTGAAGAATGTTTCGAAAGCGAGGTTTACAAGGAAATACGTCTTTACACTAGAAACACGGAGGGAGGGATAATCACAGAAAATCGAGGTGTAAATTGTCTCAAGCTAGGACAGTTAATCGGATTTTGCAATCCGGGAAGTAGTGTGGAAATCTCATGTAATATGACATGAATCCGAAATCCCAGTTGAGGCCGTCTGCTTTAGTCTTGAACTGGGCCACCAGATTTTGATCGTCGATTCTGTGTTATCCCGTGTTTTTAAGGCCGCCTGGGACAACACTTACACCAAAGCAGGGGGCTGGATTCCCTTGACTGCTGAAGCATTCCCAGACAGGAAAGGGCCACTCCTGGCTGGCGATTGTTTCCATGTTGGCGCAACCTGCAGCTAGTGACGGTCACAGACGAAAAACGCCGGACAACACCGCACAGCGCAATTCTGCCTAATTTGTAATGTGCATCAAATGATTAATTGACAGGTAAACACCGGCGAATCCAATGATCTGCATCGGGAGTTGTCTGCCCCTCCATTCAGGGCATTCCATATAACATGAACATTTTGCTTCCAATTCTTCAGCTTCATGTTTACAATTGACCTGAAAAATTTATGCTGTTATCAAAAGTACCTTCATTATTTTCTACTACAGCTGGCCAAATTATCAGGACAACTCAGGTGCAATTCGGAGATAATTCTGGACTGTTTAAATGGTATTTTGAATTTTATGCAGAATTATTGTAAGTTCTGCGAGGCGCAATCGGTATGTGATGGGGAGAATAACATGATTAGCACATTCGCTCGTTTTCATCTTTCCTTCACTTCTGACTTGGTTCGCATGCGTAGTTTTCTGCATACTTTTATCGTTCATAAACAGAGGCCCGAGTTTTGCGGTGTCGGTGTTCGCTTTTCCGCGTATTTCGCGGGGTGTCGCGGGAGGCGGTGGGTGTTCAATAGGCAATGCCATTAAGAAGCGTCTGGAAGATAGCATTTTACACGCCATTGGACGCCGCGATGGAGAGGCACGGACCTAACTGATCGGAGAACGCCGGCCAGCTCTATCCTGTCTCTCAATTTGGGGATTACTGGCCGTCAGTGATTTGTTTTTCCGCCATGCGCCATTTGCTGGCAACTGGATTCTATCTTTCCGCCACTCCTCAATATAATTTCCATTCATAAGCTACCCCATGACGGTGCAAAACCTGCTGGTGGTGGTACGCTGCATGGGCGAAAGCTGAATCGCAACGACCGGAGATTCCCGTCTATGTTTGGTGCTCGTCACCATATGATAACTGAAAAGTTGCGAATCACCTGCGAATCACGTGCGAATCCAGTCA
The DNA here is from genome assembly GCF_902713615.1 of Scyliorhinus canicula. Classification (NCBI taxonomy): domain Eukaryota; kingdom Metazoa; phylum Chordata; class Chondrichthyes; order Carcharhiniformes; family Scyliorhinidae; genus Scyliorhinus; species Scyliorhinus canicula. The sequence goes on from NC_052157.1 coordinate 92,256,655, forward strand.
ACTGCTTCGCAACCTGGCTCTCCTTCGATGTAGGCAGACCTTCTAACATTAGTCTCACTTCATTTTTAATCATTTCTTTCAAATTTCCACTCATAATTTATACTATCCACGTGTAAACCACCCGCCGTTGTCACGTTAACCTTCAGTTAGTTTCGATTAGAGCTGACCAGAACATTAATGACAATTCAGTACAATTACGAATTAATTCATGATTGTCCAGCAACATTTTAAATTTAGTGCATAAGTATTCAGATTTCCTTGAGTGCAATCCCTCTGTGATCATAGAATTTTTCATAGAATTTACAGTGCAGAAGGAGACCCGTCGAGTCTGCACCGGCTCTTGGAAAGAGCACCCTATCCAAGGTCAACATCTCCACCCTAACCCCATAACCCAGTAACCCCACCCAACACTAAGGGCAAATTTGGACACTAAGGCAATTTATCATGGCCAATCCACCTAACCTGCACATCTTTGGACTGTGGGAGGAAACCGGAGCACCCGGAGGAAACCCACGCACACACGGGGAGGATGTGCAGACTCCACACAGACAGTGACCCAAGCCGGAATCGAACCTGGGACCCTGGAGCTGTGAAGCGATTGTGCTATCCACAATGCTAACATGCTGCCCATGCGAAAGAGTATCATGATTATCACGTTAGCTAGTTCTCAGCTATCGCTCACTTCAAACTTCGGTCGTCTTTTATTTTTCACCGTCCAGCTTCTGGTTTCAAACACAGAGGCCGGAATACTACTGCGATTATCTGGATTCACTATTCTCGCTGGCAGCGCAAGAAACCATGAATTTTACAGCGTTGCGAGTTTTTCTCATGCTATAACCTATGAACAAGAGGCTCAAAGATTGATTCCCACAGTCAGCGAACAATGCGCAGCCGAAAATCACGTGAGTGGGGCCCAGTCAAAGTTATCAATATCTGTCGTTACCTCTGCGAATAAATATTAGAAAAGGCATGGATTTATAATCCAAGAACATATCGTTTTAAAGCTGCGAAAACAAACATGACGTGAAAATACATATTTTTTATTAAATCCAGTTCATTTAATGATTAGTAAATACACAGTAACTCAATACTGAAGCGTGCACACTCATGTCCTGTGTGGATGTTTTACAATTAAGTAAACGGGTTGCCTTCCAGTCAGAAACTATTACATGCTGCAGAAATAAAAATGCAGCTCTGCAAAGTGCACCTTCCGGGTCCTGTGCATTGCATGCATATCTGGTCAGAGTGGATAGAGATTGAATCCAATGAAAGGAACTCAAAGCTTTCAGCTTGCATTCCGGTGGATAAAGACACACTCCTGGTGAGGTATCATGTCTACCCCGCCCCAACAAATATTTAAGAGATATAACAAACGTCTTATATTTGCGTTCCATACATTGCAGAACGATTGTCTGCTGGACGTGCATTCAGCAATCTATTTTCAATGACAATATGAACGCGTGTCTTGACCCTTCCATCAAGCCATCAAGGGTCAACCCTTCCATCAAAGCCGCATGCTGGATGCGCTTGACTGCTGCAGTGCTCCCAGACTTGAAAGGAACCCTGCTGGGTGGCGATTTTTGCACGTTGGCGCATCCTACAGCCAGTGACGTTTACAGTCGGTCATTTTTGTCAAGATAAGGTATCAGGCTTCATCGGTCCCATAGCATTCACTGTAACGATACCGGCAATAGGGACAAGTGGAGCGGAGGAAAAAGAATTAGGTCATTCAGATTGAATGTATTCATACAGCAATTGTTTAATACGATTAATTATTGTTGATATCATGACTTGTTACTTTGAAGCAACATTTAGTAAATTACTCTGAGCATTGATCTTCACATTCGATAAAGTTCCAAAACCGTTGGCAGCGCAAAGTATATTTGTGACTGGACTCTCGTGTTATGCGGGTTTACTAAAATAACTGGAAAATGGGGGAAGGACACCCTAAACGGCATTATTCCATAGAGCACTACGGTTTATTAAATTATGTTCTATGTTAACTAATTCCAAATTAACTTCCTAAATTGGCAGCGTTAGACAATCTCCTTCAAGACGCTGGGTAAGCAATAAATATTGCAATTTGTTGTGCTGTGTCCTCTTTCTTTCAAATAATTAATTTTATGTTTTGAACTGTTTATTGGCACATTCCTGTCAGAGGAATATGCAAGTTTTGAGAAAGTTGTAAGTGTGTATGTTTTGAGCAATCACCAGTGATTGCACATGTATATGAACAAATGTCTCTAACGATTATATTATATACGTCTGCTTTAGCTCACTCAGCTAAATCGCTGGCCTTTAAATCAGATCAAGCAGGCCAGCAGCACGGTTCGATTCCCATACCAGCCTCCCCAGACAGGTGCCGGAATGTGACGACTAGGGGCTTTTCACAGTAACTTCATTGAAGCGTACTCGTGACAATAAGCGATTTTCATTTCATATATGCAGTTAATATATGTTTAGATCAGCAGAAGGTGAAAAAAAATGCAACCATGCTGAAAATTTAAACGTAGGCGGCAGAAATAGATCACACTTTAGCAGCGCACCCTGCTCAAATGGCGTTTGCTCTGGGACAATTGAGGACCAAAGGGTCAGAAAAATCTCCGGGAACATGTGCATCTGTAACGATTGAAGCGGAGCACGTTAGTGGAAATCACTTGGCAGGCGCTTTGTATTCAACTGGAAACAAAAGTGGAGAACTAATCTTGATCTCTTTCTGAGTTATTGAGCTCATGTAATGCCTCCCAGTTCGATTGAATTACGTCACATTGCTGAATAAGGATTCAGCGCATTTCCTGCAGTACAGATTATTGGTCGAGAGCAAGGTTTTGTCACAAAATGTACGCCGCGGCTCGGGGTGGGTCACGGGCGGTGAACAAACGATCGCAGAGCCCGTCCGCTAGCAATTCTGTTTTTCATAAGGAGATGTCGCTCCCCTGTTAGGACAAGAATTTAACAAGCGATTAACTCAATAAGAAGTTCAAAGTTAATGAACCGCAGTCGGCTGTCCTCCCTCCGGCAACCCCGCGCACCACGCCCTTGTATCAGGCTACCCGACAACCACAGCGACCGTGAAGCTCCAGCTGTCGATGCGACAGGAATGCTGCGTTAACCTCCGTTGGCTTCCCAACAGCAAAACGATCTCACCCCCCCCCCCCCCCCCACCACAGTTAGAATATAAACAATCCCTAGACGTTTGCAATTGTGCTGTCGGCAAACGGCATCTTTCCAGGTAGGAACATGTTTGTTATCCATATCCTTTCAACTGCGACCGATTTTGGAACCGAATATCAAATTCCAGCAGAGAGTCCGTGTATGCCCTCGGTTTTTCACTCGATCACCGATCAAGTGTTTGCTTGACAGTGAGCGACTTATTCCGTCATTGGGATTTTTTCTAACATGGTTCACTTGCAACAGAGTGAACTAAAGCAGCAGTTCCACAGCCTGTTTCCTTAGGGTGCTGTGAATGGCCATTGTTCTAATCGATATAATTGGAAAGTCTTCTGACAAGCAATTCCGACGGACAATATACACTGTTCATGCGATGTGGGAATGATGAATACTCGGTGCACACGTTCTCCGACTATCGATGGAATGAACATCGCTGAAGGTTTGCATTGGACAGAATATTTTCTATAAACAGGAGTGAGGAGCTGGTATTGAGCTCCTTTGTGAAAATTGAAATATAGCAAAACATAGACTGGTACGTGGAAATGCATATCAGTGTAGCTCGGCGGTCACCTGATTTTGATTTTGAAATGCTGGGTGTTCAGGATGCTCCACTTTGAGACCTAGGATGGGGCTTGGTGCAGCAAGGTGTCTTGGCGGCACACGGGTAGATGGGACCAGACGAGCTTTTTGCTACGGAGACAGGTGGTCAAATCTCAAATACAAAAATACCCATCAAGAAGCTGCGGCTGCGTCTGTGCTTCGTTGGAATCGTAGTCTGATACTTTTATTCCTGGACGTTACAAGAGACGATGTCGGGACTTGGTGCCCGAGACAGAAAAAAACCTATTTGCGAGTGGTAGTTATCTGTCAATCACCCGAACCTTTATTTGAGGGTTGCATTCCTCTTTTTTCAAGCGTAACTAGTGTGACTCATCTCAGTTAATCTGGGTTCTATAAAAGAGAGAGGCATAAAGCGCACACTCAGTATGCTTTGTGTACATGAAGTCAAGACAGACTGAGTGACTAACAGATTCGCGGTCAGATTGACATTTTGTAATTTGGAACAGTATGGTAATTCGTTGCAGAGTGGGAGGTTTTTTGCCTTTTGTTTTTGTTTCCTTTCTTCTGGCTTGGTAACTGGAGGGAGAGATCCAGTGAGCATCCTGGGGACGTAAGTGATACAAATATGTTTTCAGATTGTGGCGGGGGTGGAGGGTGGGGGGGGGGGATTCATGTGACATCACAGTAAAGCTGAACATGATTTGATGGGAGGGAATCTGTTCATTTCAAAAGGAAAACATTGGGAAAAAACTAACAATTAAACCTTTTAATTAACTAGATAGACGAGTAACTAAAACCTGAGGGCAGAGATTAGGATTTAGCATTTAATTTCACAGTACACATCCAGAACCAGGCCCATATAGTTAATTATTACTTCATCTAACAACAAATATAAACATTTATTTTAAATTAATTAACTAGTGCTTAAATGCCACTCAAGCCGTCAAAGTGCTCTCACTGTGAGATGTGGACGATCTGCGACGCTTCCGGCATAGTGGTCGACTCGGTCTGCAGCAAGTGAAAGCAATGATAGCAATTCACAGACCTCGTGGTTAAATTGGAGCAGCAGTTGGTACAGTTCGAAGCATGCATTTCTCGGAAAGCGTAATAGAGTTATAGAGAAGGTGGTCTCACGCAAGGTGCAGACAAATGAGTGACCGCGAGAAAGGGATGGAAACCAGGGCAGAAATCCCCTGAGGCTGCCCTCTCTAACAAATATACCGGTTGGATATTGAAAATGAGGACCTCTGTGGTTGTAATCTCAGGATTACTCCATGTGCACGTGTCAGTGAGGCGAGACATACGAGGCCAGTGTAGCTGAACACTTGGCTAAACTGGTGGTGCAGGACTGGTGTTGTACCTAATTACACGTAGTATACGGAACAAGGTAAATGTGCTTGTCGCGAACATTTAGATTGGCCGTTACGATGTTGTGGGCATCAAAACGACATGACTGCAATGGGATTAGTGCTGTGATTTAAGAATCCAAACATATTTGTCCTTGCGAAAGGAGAGGAAGATGGGGAAAGGGAGTGCGGTTGCATTGTCAGTAAGGTATAAAGTTATATCCATAGCAAGGAGCGATATAGGATCCGAAGGCAGGTAGACAGGGAAAATCAGGTTGGGAGTGGATGCCACAAGAAGGTATTTGAGGAATGTCTCTGAGATGTTTTTTTGGAGCAGATTCTGTCAGAGCCTACTGGGGAACAGATAATTCTATATTTGGTTTTGGGTAAAGATTTCGATTTGATTCGGGAACTTAAGGTGAACTAACGCTTCGGGGGCAATGAACACAGTATGATAGAATTTACCTCGCAGTTTAAGAGGGAGAAGCTGCCAGCAGATGTAACTGCATTACAATTAAATAACGGTAACTGCAGATACATGAGGGAGGAGCTGGCCAGGGTTGATTGAAAAAGGCGTGTAGCACAGAAGACAGTGGAACAGCAATGCAGGTATTTTGGGCAGTGATGCGGGAGACACATCAGAAATTAATCACAAGGAAGCGAAAACAGCCAAGGGCAGGACGTCATCCACGGCTGAAGAGGGAAGTCAAAGACAGCAGAATAGAAAAAGAAAAGGCAGACAAAGAGGCGAGGAGTACTGGGAAGCGCGGGGATTGGGAAGCGTTTAAAGCGAGCAGAGGACTACTTGAGAAACAATAATGGGGAGAAAATGAAATATGCGTGCAAGGTAGGGAAAACTATAAAGAAATATAGAAAGACTTTTCTTTTCAAAATATAACAGGTGAGAGAGAGGCACAAATAGACATTGAACCACTGGAAATGTGGCTGGAGAAGTTATAAAATGAAAAAAAAATGGCAGAGGAACAGAATAGCTACTTTACATCAGATTTCACGGTGGAAGACACCAGTGGAATATGAGAGCTCCCGGAGAATCAAGAGGAAGAGGTGAGTGCAGTGACCTTCACTAAGGAGAATGTTCTGGTGAAACTGAAAGGAGTGACTGTGGGTAAGTCTCCTGGACCGGATGGACTGCACTCCAGGCTGATAAAAGAGATAACTGAAGAGATTTTGGAGGCATTGCTTGTGACATTTCAGGAATCACTGGAGCCAGGAAGGGTCCCACAGGACTGGAAATTAGCTAATTTATCACCACTGTTTAAGAAGGGAGGGAGGAGGAAGGCGGAAAATGATAAAACGTTCGCCTGAAATCGGTCAATGGTAAGATTTTAGAGTCTATTATTAAAGATGAAATCGCGGAGTACTTGGACGTGCATGATAAAATAGACCTACGTCAGCACAGCTTTGACAAGGGGAGGTTATGTCTGACAAATTTGGTATTGTTCTCTGAGGAAGTAACTATGAAATTTTACAAAGGAGAACCAGTGGGCGTGATTTATTTAGTTTTCCAGAAGGCCTTTGACAAGGGGCAGCACAGGAGGGATAGGAGAGTGGACAAAGAAGTGACAGATAGAATACAATTTTGAAAATTGTAAGGTTATGCACTTTGGAAGAAGAAATGGAGGCATAGCCTATTTTACAAATGCGGAGAAGCTGAGGGAATAAGAAGCAAAAACGCGACTTGGAATCCTTGTTGTGCATTTTCAGTCGGCAGTCAGGGAGGCAAATGCAACGTGAGCATTTATGTCGAGAGTGCTAAAATACAGTACCAGGCATGTTCATCTGAGGCGAGGTCTCTGGTCAGACCGCATTTCGATTATTGTGAGCAGTTTTGGGCCCCATATCTAAAGAAGGATGTGCTGGCCTTTTAAATGGTTCAGAAGAGGTTCACAAGAATTATCCCTGGAATGGAGAGCTTGTCCTATGAGTAATGGTTGAGGATTCTGGCTCTGCACTCGGTGGGGTCTGGAAGGATGAGCGGCGATATTATTGAAACTTGCAGAATACTGCGAGGCGTGATAGATTGGACGTGTCGGGGATGTTTCCACTTGTATAATAAACGAGATGCAGAGAACATAATCTCTGACTAAAGGGCCTGGCATTTAAACGGAGATGACGAAGAATTTCTTCAGCCAGAGAATGGTCAATCTGTGGAACTATTTGCTTCAGAAGGCTGTGGAGGCCAGATCGCTCAGTGCCTTTAAGCCAGAGATAGATAGGTCCTTAATTAATAAGGGGATCCGGAATTATGGGCAGTAGACAGGAGAATGGGGATGAGAAAAATATCAGCCATGATGGAATCGCAGAGCAGGCTGGATTGGCCCAGTGGCCTTTTTCTGCTCCTATGAATTATGGTCTTATGGTAGTTTGGCCTTATGTGCAAAATGTCCTTCCCCCTAGGATAATCTATTCATTCCGACGGAGACCTATTGCATCTCTCATGTGTGGCACAGGGCCGAAAATCATCATACGTAGGTCAGCAATCAAAGCTGTACATGCCTTATCCTTTGCTCACTTAATCCTGGTATGATCTCAATGCACTAGGAGTGACTACATAGCGACGATAGATCGGAAAACTAGCTGATATTCCTTCCCTCCCTTGCCTAGGCACGACAGCGTTTGCATTTTAAAAATTGACTTAACTCAGAATGAATTTGGAAAGCCAATGTGGCGTGTGTCACAAATGTCGGCCTTCATGGGTCCTCTTGGTTTTCCGCCTTGGCTCCCGAAGATGGGTCATTTAGGAAATGTGTACCCCGCGAGGAACATTTGAAAATCTGTAGTCCAGAGGCCATTCTATATTAGAGTGGGGGTTATATTGGAGTGGACATTATCTCTGGAAATAATTATACGCCAAGCTCACCTGTCATTGCATGGCACCCATGGCGAAATTTACAGCACTATGTGACAATTCAGGTGATGAGCCTTGCCAACATGCAAAATATGAGAACTCAAATGTGTCTCATTGTCGGACCAGCCGCCTAATCTCAATAAATGAACGTTGTTCCATGGAACGACAATTACGAACTGACATGTTTGTCGCGATTATTTCTGTCCTCGTTGATTTATCGTATTCAACCGTGAACTATTGTGCGACAGATGGGTTTAGCTCCTAAGTCAAGTATTTCACCTACCACTGTGGCCGTAGTGATTTAGCTTCATTCCCACTTAACAATGATGCTTCTACACCTTGCTAGATGCATGCGAACAACTGTTTAGAATTTATATCAAAATGGGCGTGAATGAAGTTATCTTCATTCAGTATTTGATCGAAATTGCATCAAACAGAACATGTCAATCGCAACAAGTTGGAACTGACGATGCAAAACATGATCTTAATTCTCTGGCGACAAGCCAACGTAAACGATTATTTGAGGTAAATGTGTTCAATTGCGTGGATATCAGCATTAGAATCGGACAGAGCATTAGCCTCGACATAGTTTTCGTTCCGCATTTTAAAAGTACGTTTTCCTCTACCTTAGCAATTGTCATCAGACACTTACAGATTATTGAACAGTCTGAAAGTTGATCTTCAACACTTTCAGACCACAGCGCAGATATTTCATAAATATCATTGGAAATCGTAAGCTGGGGTGTTCCGTGATAATTACCGGGGGGGGGGGGGGGATAAATGCGATCGGAAAAGATGAAGTTATAGTTTCTTGGTAATTACTTTACTCAGCTAAATGTAAATATTTTATTTGATACGCACAGGCCAGAAATGTATGGGAGGTGTGAAACTCTGGTATGGGGCTCCATTGTGCCGAAGTGTCACTGATATCGAAAAGCTTGAAAATCAGTCATTGTTCATATTGTAACGCGTCGTGAAGTCCAGATTTCTTTCACGGTTTGTACAATCATCGCAATGCTGGTCAACATTAGTCCTCAAATTCCAGATTGTTATTGAATACAAACTGCATTATCAGTCATGGTGTGATACGAGCCCAGGCATTACCATGGGTTTCTGGATTACTCGTCCCCTGACAAGACCACGACGCCACTGCCGACCTGATTAACGGTTCCTGGCAGCAGCTGTGGGTAACCGGCCCCGATAAATCCGCATGATTCCCAGAAATAACGGCTGGAAGACCAAAAAATCCAGCCCTGTGCATTCCAGTGTTTCACTGGGCACTTCACAGGGGAACAAATAATCTGAACTACAGTCATGGAGAAAGTTTCGACAGTATAGATGACAAAATTCAGTTATTTCCACGTCAGTCCGGCCTTAATAAAACTGGAGATGGATTTGAAGTTATAGTATTATTTATTTTTAACCAACTTGCAAGGCCGACTCGCTCTACAGAGGGTCAGAACACACAGGCGGTCTTCCGAAGCTCCAAAAACGAGTGAAATCCGAGACAAAGAAATCTCTGCAAATAACCTTCAAATGGCATCATGTTTCACATCCAAGATTCCCATAGGTCATCCTATACACCTCCTGACCTGGCCATACATCCTGATTGGCTCACTTCGCATTCCTCAACCGTGGGCCTCTTGTTCGCCAGCATCCTTTTCCCCCATTCTCTGAGGCACCCCTCCCCGCTTCCTTGCCATGCTTTCTGAATACCTTTGTCCTTTGTTTGTGAACTCAATAGAACATACAACATAGAAAGTACAGCACAGAACAGGCCCTTCGGCCCTCGATGTTGTGCCGAGCAATGATCACCCTACTCAAACCCACGTATCCACACTATACCCGTAACCCAACAACACCCCCTTAACCTTACTTTTTAGGACACTACGGGCAATTTAGCATGGCCAATCCACCTAACCCGCACATCTTTGGACTGTGGGAGGAAACCGGAGCACCCGGAGGAAACCCACGCACACACGGGGAGGACGTGCAGACTCCACACAGGTTGTGCCCCAGCCGGGAATCGAACCTGGGACCCTGGAGCTGTGAAGCATTTATGCTAACCACTATGCTACAGTGTTGCCACAAATACTATCAGACTGGCTCATATCTACATTATTGTAACTAATATTTGAACTAACTATTTTATATCACATTCGTTTTTTTCAATTGCTCATTCCCTGCTTTTATCATTTCATGACAACCTGTCAGTCCAATCCAAAGCTACGGCCCCTCATCTAAGAAGATTCATCGATGCATTTCCAATTCTTGTTGCAGCAGCCCGTCATCCGCTGCACCCTCGTAGATCCTAACAGCCTTGATTCTAGGGCCGTCTATCTGTTCCAGTGCACCCTGCATTTTCCGCATAACGCATTTAAGGATGACCAGGCCCACAAAGATGCAGCCGAGTGCCACCGATAAATACATGACCATATTTATCAAACAGTCCTTGCAACCTCCGAATCCCCAGTTACCCCAAGATCCAGGGTCCTGCATACCGTCCAGGTGATCCCGTATGCGATCCATAAATTTAGAGATGTTAGCGGTTAGGTCTTGAACTCCAATGATACACTTGCCTTGCACTATGGCTCATACCGCAGCCTCATGGGCCAGAAGATATTCAAGAGCATACCGGTTCTACATGGCAAACAACCGCAGCTGAGACAATTCCCTGGTTATTGCCCCGAGGGCTTCCAATGTTTCGTTTCCCAGGATGGTACGGCCACAAATAAAATAGTTCCTGTCGCTGAACGCCAATGAACCACCCACACCTCCCAGTGTCAAGACGCTCAGAATTCCCCATCCGGCTGAATGGGCCTGGTTGGTAGTTGGAAGCCGAGGTTTGTTCCAGTTCTCACAGAATTAGGCTGAGACTGCCCGCCGTGCTAACTGATTGTGCAGTATCCACGTAGAGAGGCAGGGGACAGTGGTAGGGAATAGAGTCCCGACGGCAATTTGGCGGGGAAATGGAGGTGACAAAATATTGGTCGCTGTGCCATTAAAAAAAAAGAAGTTTCCTTACTCCGTGTACAGGCTAGCATCAAAATCAGTATATCGGTTGAGTAGGGATCCCCTAGTTGCCCAGTTTAGACAGCTTTGGAACGCCCATTCGGGCCTTCTGGCAATGCGGAAAGCCCTATTCCCAACAGTGATATGACAGACATTCGCTGATTCACAAAGGAGCTGAAGGCCAGCGTTCAATGGAACGCAGGTGGTGTTGTAACAGATGCATTGGCACGACGCCTGAGTGATATGACAACTCCTGTCGTACAGGTGGGGAACAGGCATGTTATATTCGTTTCCACCTCTACCAGCAAACAGTCATACCCGTCACTGCTGAAACAATTCTCGTACGACCGGGAGTCACTATTGGGAGTGAAGTGGCTAGGTATGTACGCCCACCACCGTTGAAGCTTATCATACTGTTAGTGTGAATTATCCCGAGGAAGGGGAAGGCAAATAGCCGGTGGTGCTGAATCCCGATCGTGAGGAAGAGTGAGTTGCTCGGGCAGTGGCTCGTAACGCCGCGAATTAACCACCGGTTGGGGAGTGCCCCAAAGCGGTGAAACAGAAAATAACCTGGACACCGATGCGGGGTTCGGGTATCAGATAATCCGTCTCTGGCCATACAAGGCATGGTAGATCTGGTAGAAGAGATTCATACTGCCCAGGTTTCCCTCATTCTGGGACCTAAATGAATTAAGTATATCTCCTGATAACCGACATTCTAGTTGTACTCACCTTCTTACACGCTCCGTACTGTCTCTAAGTCCCCCTCTCTCTCTCACAACCTCTTCCTACCCTCTCCGCACGGTCTGAATTTACCTTAATGGCACCAATCTTAACACATCCAAAAAAATTTTACATGTACTCCAAAAACAAGGCAATGTCCATGCAATGTTCCCTTCCCATTTACGGGACCGGTGCCATTGCTTCATGAGTCCTGCATTGTCAGTTAACCTGATGATCGTCCATGAGTCGATACCATGTCCTCGGATATGGGGGCAGCGAAGAACGTCACCTCTGCATAAGTGAAATGTACCTGTAGATAGGTTGGGATTACAGATGTAGATGATATTTCCCTTTTCCATTTCTGCTGCCAATATCACTGAAGCGAGGCGAGGCCGAACATTACGCAGGCGGCACATATCCAACACATCATGCTGCACACCTGTAAAACAGCACTGTGGAAGGGAGGCAGGTTAGTGACCGACGTTTTTACAGTGGTGGAGGTGGACGCAAGCACTCGGCCCCTCCACTTTAACTGCAGAGGGGGTGGTAACGAGAACTTGGAAGGGTTCCTCCCATCTTGGCTCTGACCCTTTCCGAGACCATTTTTTGACCATGACATAACTACCAGGCTGCACTGAAAGCGAGCTATGTAATTTGGACGGTGATGGGTGAGCCGTGCGGACCTAGTCATGGAGCTCCTTGAGGACCTTAGTGAGGGTGAGAACATGGGTAGTAATTTCATCAGTCATATGGTGAAACTGAACCAGTCTGGGAACATGCAGGATCCAGGGAGTTCTATGGGGCCTGCCATAAATGATCTCGGCAGGTAAGAGCTGGGCCGGTCCCGCAGGTGTAACCCACAGCTGTAAGAGGGCAACGGGGAGCAACTTAAGCCATGTCAGTCCAGTGACTTCACTTAATTTATCCAATTTAGTTTTGAGCATCTAATTGTTTCTCTCAACCAACCCGGCCGCCTGCGGTCTGTACGGACAGTGTAACTGCTGCCGTATGCCCAACTGGGAGCAGAGCTCCATGTTCATCTGTCCAATAAAATGAGACTCGTTATCAGAACTTAACAGAGCTGGTATGCCGTACCGGCGAATTATTTCCCGCATCAGAACTTTAACCACAGTAGCAGCTTTATTATCGGTAGTCAGATACGCCTCAACCCATCTACTGAACACATCCACAATGACCAAAACCTATTTATAACATTGACACCTTTCCAACTGAATGTAATCCATTTGGAGCGTCTCAAAGGGACCACTGGGCTAAGGGGTTTGCCCCACACCACAAAGGATACCTTTGCCGGTGCTATCTTGCTGACAAATCAAATACAGGTTATTGATCCTCTGGGCCAGCCACTGCATTTTTGGGTGCCACCAAGGGCCCAGTAACAAATCACGCGTCCCCCGAGCCCCACAATGAGTTGAAAAGTGTACAGAGTCGATGGCCCACAAAGCCTGGAAATCAGACATACAAGTCGGATGTGCTGGCGTGGTCCTTAAAGAAGAAACAAAATCATATGTACACCCTAACCGTTTCAACATTTATTTTGCACTCTCGGGAGCGTCCTCCTGTAACATTATGACGTCTTGTATGGTTGGCATTGGCTTGTCAGAGGCAGACCTATTTAGTGCAGAACGTTTAGTCTGACTTAACGTTTTAGGCACCATCACTTGATGAATTTGCGCTGCTTTCAGCGCTGCACAATCTGCTCGTTCATTACCGACGTCAACTGGGATCTTACCGTTTGTATGGGCAGCGCATTTAAAGACGGAAATCTGCGCAGGCATACGAGGTCCCGCAGTAGGTCATTAACTAAACCCCGGTGGGATATCTCCGTGCCGGCCGAAGTAATGAATCCCCTATTCTTCCAGAGTTGTCCGAAGTCATGAACTACCCCAAAGGCGTATCATGACTCAGTATAACTATTTTCCCGGCGGTCTGCCCAAGTATACATGCACGGGTAAGGGCAAACATTTTGGCTTGTTGTGCTGAATAAGGGGTCTGAAAAGCTGCCGCTTCGAGGGTCAGGCCATCGTGATCCACGACTGCGTAACCGGACAGTCTCCGGCCAGTGGGGCTTCTTAATGCACTGCCATCAACATACATAATCATGTCAGGTTGATGTAACGGAATATTGCTCAGATCTTCCCTTACTGTGGTAGCTTCCTGAATCAAGGCAAGACAGTGGTGGCCAGGTGCTTCTTCCCGGTCAGGGGTACCCCTAAGGAAAGAGGTTGGATTGATAGTGGTACTGAATTTAAATGTCAGACGTAGATTGTTTAAAAGGTATATTTCATACCTATTCTGACGAGCAACGGTAAGATGCTGAGTCTGCAGTTGCCGCAGTAGTGCGATGACTGAGTGGGAGCTATACACCGTAATGTGCTGTTGGAGAGTTATATTGGCAGCAGGCTGCAAACTTTTGTATGTTGTTGCCAGGATCTGGGTGCAAACAGGGCGGGCCAATGCCGCTGTATCAAGTTTGGAGGAGTAAAATGCCGCGGGCCGATCCTTATCCCCATGTTGCTGGGTGAGTACCGCTGTTGAACACCCTTCCAGAACAGTGCAGTATATCTGGAACGATCGGTTATACAGGGGCCGACCGAGGGCCGGTGCTTGAAATAAGGCCTGCTTCAGGCAACGGAAGTCTTTGCGTGCCTCGGTGTGGAGAGTACAATTTCCCTCATCGCTAGTGTAAGGCTTCAGCAGCTTTGCATAGACAGCAATGTTTTGTACCCACTGCTTACAATAATTCACCATACCCAGCCAATGACGGACCTCCTTGGCTGTGGTTGGGGCGGGGAAATGACAAATGGCTTCAATCCGACTGGGTTCGAGACTTATTTCTGTGGCTGTAAGTAAAACTCCTAAGAACATGACCTTTGCATGAGCCACCAGGACATTTTATTGTGAAACAACGTAATCCACCGGGGATAGGTGGTTTAATAACTGGATCACATCATCCCTGTTACTGGGCTCGTCGGGACTCACTACCAATAGGTAATCTGCATACTGCACTAGCGTGGAACCATGCTCCAATATCAAGGCCTGTAGCTCAGTCTGCAGACATCTGGAGAAGAGCTTAGGTGAGTTGACGAACCATGAGGCAGTCGGGTCCAGGTATACTGCTGTCCATTGTAAGTGAACGCAAACAAATATTGGCTTTCAGATGCGATGGAAGGGCAAATAAGGCATTCTGGCGGTCAACAACGGCGAACACCCACGCGCGAGCTGGAATTTGAGCCAATATGTGGGCGGGATTAGGGACGAGAGCATGTAACGGCTGCGTGATGGCATTTATTGAACGTAAATCCTATACTAACCGGTACTGGTCCGGATTGCCTGGTTTGGGCACCGCAACTATGGGGGAGATACATTCTGATTGGCAAGGGTCCAGAATACCCCGTTGCAACAGTTCTGGGATTAATTTGTCTATAGACGGGGCAGCTTGGGGATTCAATGGGTATTGCCGAATAGAAGGCAGCGTTACATGGCCCTTACATGTTACCTTAATGGGTGTAACATTTGCTTGTCCCACTTGTGATGGGTATTCTGCCCAGACCTGTGGGTTGACATATTCCAAAACGTCACGTCCCAGGTGATGCTGAAGTTGAGTTTTAATCGTTTCAGGGACCTCAAAATAGTTGATGGAAGTGCCGTCTGGCATTACTTGAAGGGCATCCTCTGTTGGTTCTGAGTGATCCACTGCCCTCCCTACCATAGGCCGCAGATCCTTGGCATGGTACTGGTCGTGGACTTGACGTATACTTTGCGGGCCTACGGAAGCTGACTGTGGCCAAAAATGTGGTGGTATTGTAACAAAATCGGCTGTACCTTTTTTTCCCGTGACTGGCTGTAATCTTGACTGGCCATTCGGTCTCAATTAATGGCAAATATTTGTCCTCCCACTCCCTGTTCTGTCCGGTTCAGTCACAGGCCAGGGTAACGTGGTGCAGAGAATGTTCAATGTCTAACGTCCAACACTGGGGTGTGATAGAAATATAGCACTGTTGTCTCATCCTCTTTGATTGAACCGTTACCCCTTCGTCTCCGCAATCTAGCTGTAGCTGGAAGATACACAGTAAATCTCGGGCCAACAAGTTACAGTCCAATCCAGTAGTAACCACAAACTGATGATCAGTAGACTTATTCTAATAAGTGACTGTCACAGGTTCAGAAATAGGATACTCAAACACCTGTCCTTGGAACCTAGAGAAATGCTGTTTGTGGTCGGATAGTGGTAGTTGAAGTTCTGATTGTACTGAAGACATGGCTGCTCCAGTGTCGATTACAAATGGGTAATGTTCATCTCATATCTGCAGAGAGGGTGAAGGTGGATAAATAGGACCCAAACTATCAACAGAAGGGACTGGAGAGGCTGGCATGAGTTGAATCTGTGAAGGACTGGATAAAAATAATGACACTCTGGAATTAGTGCAGACAATGCTACTGGTGCAGTTGGGACTCTACCCGACATGGTCCTACTCTCGTGGTCATCGTCTGCCTCTGTCAATGCACGGCCAGCAATTGAACTATGTAGCCCATTTTTTTAACTCGAGTCTGCCTTGCTAGGTGCCTCCCTCTCTTTACTTCCGCGTTTCTTGAATGCACACTCCTTTTTCAAGATCTCCTGAGTTTTCTGGTTCCCCCTTCACTAATTGGAATCCCCATTTTAAGGGCATTTTCTTGCCAACTTGATAACACGATCTTATGCCTCCCCTCTTGACAATATTTCCTCCATAATCCAATCAACTCTTTGGCATGTATACTTGGTGTTTCGTCCATATTTTACCATGAACTGTTTAAAATAATCTCCAGATCTTTAGTCCCCCTAGTAGCCATGCGTCGACCAATTTCTTCCTTAAATTTGTTGACATTTTTCTGAAATCTCTCGCTTTATCTGGATAAATAGAACATAGAACATAGAACAATACAGTACAGAACAGAACATCGAGGGCCGAAGGGCGCGCCGAGCAATGATCACCCTACTCAAATCTACGTATCCACCCTATACCCGTAACCCAACAACCCCCCCCCCCCTTACTTTTAAGGACACTACGGGCAATTTAGCATGCCAATCTAACTAACCCGCACATCTTTGGACTGTGTGAGGAAACCGGAGCACCCGGAGGAAATCCACGCACACACGGAGAGGACGTGCAGACTCCGCACAGACAGTGACCCAGCCGGGAACCGAACCTGGGACCCTGGAGCTGTGAAGCATTTATGCTAACCACCATGCTACCGTTCTGCATAGTATTGCAATGAACTGATTGGATCACTCGTGTTATCCAAGCAATTCCCCAATAATATGATTAGGGATAGTCAGCATGGTTTTGTGAAGGGTAGGTCATGCCTCACAAACCTTACCGAGTTCTTTGAGAAGGTGACTGAACAGGTAGACGAGGGTAGAGCAGTTGATGTGGTGTATATGGATTTCAGTAAAGCGTTTGATAAGGTTCCCCACGGTCGGCTATTGCAGAAAATACGGAGGCTGGGGATTGAGGGTGATTTAGAGTTGTGGATCAGAAATTGGCTAGTTGAAAGAAGACAGAGAGTGGTAGTTGATGGGAAATGTTCAGAATGGAGTTCAGTTACGAGTGGCGTACCACAAGGATCTGTTCTGGGGCCGTTGCTGTTTGTCATTTTTATAAATGACCTAGAGGAGGGCGCAGAAGGATGGGTGAGTAAGTTTGCAGACGACACTAAAGTCGGTGGAGTTGTAGACAGTGCGGAAGGATGTTGCAGGTTACAGAGGGACATAGATAAGCTGCAGAGCTGGGCTGAGAGGTGGCAAATGGAGTTTAATGAAATGAAATGAAATGAAATGAAAATCGCTTATTGTCACGAGTAGGCTTCAATGAAGTTACTGTGAAAAGCCCCTAGTCGCCACATTCCGGCGCCTGTCCGGGGAGGCTGGTACGGGAATCGAACCGTGCTGCTGGCCTGCTTGGTCTGCTTTAAAAGCCAGCGATTTAGCCTTGTGAGCTAAACCAGCCCCTCCACCCTCAATGTGGAGAAGTGTGAGGTGATTCACTTTGGAAAGAATAACAGGAATGCGGCATATTTGGCTAATGGTAAAATTCTTGGTAGTGTGGATGAGCAGAGGGATCTCGGTGTCCATGTACATAGATCCCTGAAAGTTGCCACCCAGGTTGATAGGGTTGTGAAGAAGGCCTATGGTATGTTGGCCTTTATTGGTAGAGGGATTGAGTTCCGGAGCCATGAGGTCATGTTGCAGTTGTACAAAACTCTAGTACGGCCGCATTTGGAGTATTGCGTACAGTTCTGGTCGCCTCATTATAGGAAGGACGTGGAAGCTTTGGAACGGGTGCAGAGGAGATTTACCAGGATGTTCCCTGGTATGGAGGGAAAATCTTATGAGGAAAGGCTGATGGACCTAAGGTTGTTTTCGTTAGAGAGAAGAAGGTTAAGAGGTGACTTAATAGAGGCATACAAAATGATCAGAGGGTTAGATAGGGTGGACAGCGAGAGCCTTCTCCCGCGGATGGAGGTGGCTAGCACGAGGGGACATAGCCTTAAATTGAGGGGTAATAGATATAGGACAGAGGTCAGAGGTGGTTTTTTTACGCAAAGAGTGGTGAGGCCGTGGAATGCCCTACCTGCAATAGTAGTGAACTCGCCAACATTGAGGGCATTTAAAAATTTATTGGATAAGCATATGGATGATAAGGGCATAGTGTAGGTTAGATGGCCTTTAGTATTTTTTTCCATGTCGGTGCAACATCGAGGGCCGAAGGGCCTGTACTGCGCTGTATCGTTCTATGTTCTATGTTCTATGTTCTATGTTCTATCTCGAACTAGTCCTCAAGACTGCATTGTCCAAGGAACTACAATGCGTTGGACTGCAGTCCAAGGAATCAATTTTAGCTTAATCAACTGTAGTTATCAAAACACACGTGGAACCTAACCGTCATTCCGACGTCCCATCAATTCCACAATCAACCCTTACTGAACTTTCAATATTATGATAACCCATCAGTCTTTTTCAAACCTTAGTCGCACCTACATCGACTGATTATTTAAATTTTCTAGTCCCCAGACTGACCTTTGATTGCTTTGAAACGATATTTCCGTACCAACGGCGAGTGACCTGAAGAATCAGAGCATGAGAAAAGGGGAAACTCAATGTGGTCATTTTCCAGCCATTCACATTGTGGGACGATTTCTACTTTCCTTGTCCCACATCAGTCTAATTCTGATTTTGCAGCTGGCCGGTGACCGTCTGGAGAAACCCAGGGTTTTCGGCATCAAATGAAAATATTGAGTTCTTTACCCGTCAGTCCGGCTTCAATAAAACTCGGGATTCATTTGTAGGTATAGTATTATTTATTTTTAACCAACCGGCAAGGCTGACTCGCTCCACAGAGCTTCAGAACCCACAGGCGGACTTCTGAAGCTCCAGAACCGAGTGAAATCGGATAAAAAGAAATCTCTGCAAATATCATTCAAATGGCATCAAGTTTCACATACAAGATTCCCATAGGCCATCCTATACACCTCCTGACCTGGCCATATATCCTGATTGGCTCACTTCGCATTCCTCAACCCTGTGCCTCTTGTTCCCCACCATCCTTTTCCCCATCCTCCATGAGGCAGCCCTCCCCGCTTCCTTGCCATGCTTTCTCAATCCCTTTGTCCTTTGTTTGTGAACTCACGACTATCAGACTTGCTCACATCTACGTTATTGTAACTAATATTTGAACTAACTATTTTATATCACATTCGTTTGTTCAATTCCTCATAGACAGACCATGTGCAGACGCACATTTTTTCCGGGAAGAAACGGTAACCGCCTCACGGATTGTGAAGCTGTAAGAAAGGTTTTTCTGCCAGCTATTACTGTTCACGCTAGTTTGGCATGTCACCGCATTTTAGGTCGAACAACTCCGGATAATCGTATCAATTATGGTGGCGGTGGTTCGCACAACCGATAATGGGCAGCACGGTAGCACTGTGGTTAGCACAGTTGCTTCGTAGCTGCAGGTCCCAGGTTTTATTCCGAGCTTGGTTCACTGTCTGTGTGGCGTATACATTTTCTCTTCATGTCTGCGCTGGTTTCCTCCGTGTTCTAGGGTTTCCTCTCACAGTCCAATGATGTGCAGGTTAGGTGGATTGGCCATACTATATTGCCCTTGGTGTCCAGAAAGATTACGTGAGTTTACTGGGTTATTGCAATAGGGTGGATTCATGGGGTTAAGTAGAGTGCTCTTTCCAAGAGCTGGTGCAGACTCGAAGGGCAGAATGATCTCCTTCTGCACTATAAATTCTATGATACATGAAATGCCGTCATCTACATTCCTGCAACTCTGCCTCTGCGAATTCATGTGCTAATCGTGAAACGCTTTTCCGATGAGACTGGGAGTCCATAGAAACAAATATGTACAAAGTTCAAGAAGTTACTTGGACGATTGTGCGGTGATATTGGCATGTTGACTGATAAGGTAAATTTAGAATACACTAAGAATTAATGCACCGCAAAGTAGCCTCTTGATTTTGTCCGTGATTCGATATTTAGCTTTATCACCAACTCTATTGTCAATGAAAGTGAACTTTAAGTGTTGCAATTTGGAATTTCAGGCCATCAGTTATTTGTCTTAATAGTAGAGGATCGGCAAGGAGAACACTGATTGTGGAAATTACGTTATCAACATATAGCACCATACAATGAGGGCGAGGGACGGGAGGAGCGACAGATGGCCACTACTCCTGGAAATGTAATGCTAACAACCTACGTCGTGTGCATGAACATGTCGTTTTTCAGGCACAGTTTATTTCAACGCTGCCAGAACTCTGCGACTGGATGGATTTTGGACGTATACGCCTCTGTTTGAGCTCCAACGTATCAGCACGCGACCTTTAGCAACACATATGTGATTAATGTCTCCAATGTAAGGAACATTTCTCGTCTGCCCTTGACTAAGGTCATCTATCACTGACATCAATGACTGCGTCAGGCACCATCCGTTTATCAGGTCGGCTGTCACAAGCGGACAGCGCGTGGGAATAAGACATGCAAATTGTGTATTTGCGTTCAGATGCCGCAATGTTGTAGTAATTTAAACATTAGCTTCTCCAAGAACGAAAAATGCATGCAGATATTCCAATCATTACCAATTTCAATATGTGCAAAAAGTTTGAAATTTGCATCTATTTATAGCAACACACAAATTTAGAGCAGAAGTACGCTATCCAGCCCCTCGTCACTACTTTGCCATTCAATCAAATCATGGCTGATCGATTCCTGGTCGCAAAGCCATCTGTCTACCTGTACCTCATAATTCCTTTAAGCCGTTTTTTAAAATCAGAAATATATCTATCTGTCTTTTGAAACCATTTAACGATTCTGACTCCGGGGCACTATGGAGAGCAGATTTCACAAATTGACCACCTTCTGCGAAAAGTAGTGTCTCCTCATCTCAATTTCAAATCTAACACCTCTCCACCATACCTATGACCTCTTGTTCGAGATTTCCTCAGAAGGGGAAGCGTTTGATCGACATTTACTTTATTAGTGCATTTAAGTATTGTATATACCTCGTTCAGAAGCCCTCTCATCCTTTTAAACTCCAGTGAGTATAAGCCCAAACTGCTTAATCTCTCCTCATACGTCGACCACTTTATCCCCGTAATAAATGCGGTTAAGTCCCTCTGAACTGTTTTCAGTGCCATCGCATGTTTCCTCGATTAAGGGGAGCAAAACTGGATATAATACCGCAAGATGTATATACGCAACACGTTATACGATTGCAAACATACTGATCTACTTTTATACTCCAGTACTTTTGAAGTAAATGAAAATATTCCATTTGCTTTCCTGTTTAATGTTGTACTGCATACTAACTCTCTGGGATTCGTGAACACAGAGATATCGACACCTCTGCCCGGAGGCAATTTGAATCTGCATTCCTATTAGATAAAAATTCGGTTGACTATTTTTGCTGCCAAAATGGACACTCGCACAGCTCCACATTAAAATGTAACTGGAGAACATTGGTCCAATATCACAGCCTATCTACATCCGTCTGTACAATATGTAGCTTCTCTTCAACATTTCAGTATCATCCCCAAATTTTGTTGTGTTGCATTCTGTGCACCGGCGGTACGCTGGCGCAGTTTTTAGCACTGTTGCCTACGGCGCTGATGACTCAGGTTCCATCCCAACTCTTGGCCACTGTCCGTCTGCAGTTAACACATGCGCCTCGTGCCTGCGTGGGTGTCACCCCCACTGTACAAGAGTGTGCATGCTCGGTGGATTGGACACGCAAGTTGCCTGTTAATTGGACAAACATAATTGGGTACTTCATTTTATTAAACTCTTATCTGTGACTGCTTGCAGATCATTGTTTCAGATTGCAAAATATTTGAGGTCCGGGGACTGAATGTTGTGGCAAACCACTTGCGATGTTTCGCCAGCCAAAAAGGGATCCATTGTACACGACACATTGCTTTCTGTCAGTCAGTCAACGCTGAATGCAATCTATTCTTCTACCCCCCCCCCCCCCCACCCCACCCCCACCCCCGCAATTCACTGCGACCTCAGCTTCAGGATGAATCCTTTATGTGACAGCTTGTTAAACGCCTTCTGGAAGTCTACATACACCTCATCTACTGGTTCCATATTATCCAGCTTGCTGGTTTGCTTCTCAAAGCACTCACGCAAGTTTGTCATGAATGACTTACGATTCATAAAACATGCTGCCAATGGTGGATTGAGCTTTGGCTTTCAATCTGATTTTGAATGACTATTTCCAGAATCTTCGACACCACAAAGCTCAAAGCAACCGGTCGATAGTTTCCTACTTTTTGCCACTCTCCTTTATTTTTATTAAATCGGAGAGTTACATTAGAGTGTTTCCAATCCAGTGAGACCTTTCCAGAATCCCGCATATTTTGAAACAACCTAGTCATTGTCTGTACTACCACTCCCTTTAATGCGCTGGGGTGAAAGCCATCAGGCCTGGTGACGTTTTTGCATTTAATCCCATGAGATTATTCAATACCTGCTCCCAATTAATGGTAAGTGCACTACGTTCCTCTGCATTTAGTGCATTTTTTTGAAAAACATATCCTCTACCGTGAGCAAAAAGGCAAAATATTGGTTAAGTGCCTCCGCCATATCAGTGTTTCACATAATTGCCTCATTAGTATCATCCTCTAAAGGGCCATTAGTGCTTCTTATCCAAACACTGCTGTGACTGCCCCATCAAATAGAATTCCTCTTTCGCGCACCCTTATTTTAGCCAATTGATTAGTTCCTAATTTTTTTTCATTCCAATGACAATTTACACGTCCTTTGAAAATGAAAAACGCGTATTGTCACGATTAGGCTTCAATGAAGGTACTGTGAAAAGCCCCTACTCCCCACATTCCGGCGCCTGTCTTGGGAGGCTGGTACAGGAATCGAAACGTGCTGCTGGCCTGCTGGTCTGCATTAAAAGCCAGCGATTTAGCCCAGTGAGCTAAACGAGACCCTTTGTGTAATAATCCAGATGTTCCCATCAATTCGTGCAAGGAAACGTGCCCTGCTGCGTTGCCCAAAATACACTGCGCCCAGAAACATTGTGAAGACTAGATGTCTGAAAGGTTAAACATTGTCAGTGCTGTTCCAAAATTGACCTACAAAATCTAGAAATTGCAAGTGTAGCTCACATTCATTCTGCAAAATCTTCTCAGAGCAAAATTAATTCACAGAGCAATGGAATTACCTGTGTTGTACATTGTTGCTCGCATCAGGGTCCTACTTCGTCGTATCCCTGACATGCGAAACGAAAATTCTGCGCAATTGCACGACCTCGTGCACAGAGCCACAGAGGCAAGACTGGCGAACCAAAATGTGGAACACAGGGACGTATCATTCAAAGCGTTCAACAGTGGCCACGAAACAGGAAAGTAAACTCAATCGTCTATATGGTGTGCGGAGATATCCAAGAGATTCAAACATTTGCTTATCATCATTGCATGGATCACATTTTCGCCAAATGTCGGGCATCTGCAATTCGAGTGAAAATGGAGATATTTATCCGTTTGCTGTCAGGCTTTGCTCTTCATAAGGATGGCACTGCAATTCTGCAACATCCTGAATAATTCTTAAATCTTGAGCTACACTTGCAATTTCTAGATTTTGTAGGTCAATTTTGGAACTGCACTGACAATGTTTAACCTTTCAGGCATTACATATTCGAAGTGACTATGCATGTCGTAACTGTTGTCTCTGTGAGTACTTTGTGGTGTGGAAAAACTAAATACTTTTCTGTTACAACTACAAACTAAAATATAAAAGTAAATTCAATATTGAGATCAGATGATATACCAACGTAAGTCTTCAATATTGGCGGAAATTTGCGAAAAAAGGCACGGTAAAATGGCTTTAGACATTTTGGTGGAACGGCGAACTCAAGAACAGCTGACTCAATTTATTCATTTCAGGAAATGTTTTCCGTCCCTCAATCACCAAGGTGGCATTAGTGCAGTATATTTAAAGGATCCTAATAACTAGGCAATTTTTCCAAAGTTTTCCAATTTTGCCAGGGTGACAAAATAGCAACAGTCTTGATTGAGTGGTCTGAAAAAGAGCTTTCGGAATCTCGATTGGCTTTCGTAAATCAGTGGTAGACGGTACGGTTAAAATTAAAATTAAAATGGTCGATTATATCCTCTGGGTTCAATTGGGTTACTATTCATCCGAAACTGAACTGGATTGACAAGATTAACACAGTGGGTACCAGAGCAGGCCAAAGGATAGGAATACTGGAGCGCCAAACGTCACGTTCTGACACTGCCCCCCCCCCCCCCGCCACCCCAAAAATCTATCCACCACTACAACGCAAATCAGGAGCATAATGATATAATTTCCAGTTGCCTGGTTGAGTGCAGTTCCAACAACATTCGACAACATGCTGGACAAAGCAGCCCACTTCATTTTTACCCGAACAGCACGCTTCCCATCCCACCAACACCGAAGGAAAGGGCATCCGTGTGTAGTATGTACAAGATACATTGTAGAAACATACCATGTTTCTTTCAGCAACAAGTTCCAAACACACGATCACTCCCATCTAGAAATACAAGAGCAGTCGATACCGGAAAAACCGCACCGCGTGGAGTTACCCCTGCAAGTAAATGACGGCCAGAAATTTTGAAAATATCCCGGTTCCATCACTGTCTCTGGATCACAATAATGGCGCTAACCCCGCTAAGACTACACTCTTGGTGTACATGTACCGAAGGGATCTTAGCGGTTCAAGAAGTCAACTCAGGACCACATTATCAGAGAATCGTATAATTTACAGTACATGAGGAGATCATTCTGCCCATCGTATAAACCGACGCTTGAAAGAGCATCCCACCGAGGCCCACGTGTACCCTATCCCGCAACTTAGCACCACCTAAACTTTGGACACTAATGGGCAATTTCGAGTGGGCAATCCGCTTTACCTGCACATGAAGTGCAAACTCCTCACAGACAGTCACACGTGCCCTGAATTGAACAAAGTCCGTGAAGCAGTATTAACAATTGTGTCGCATTCCGAAAGGCAACGCGTGATTGACAATACATTTTGGCCCAATCAGGTACTCTTACATGTTATTAATATATTAAAACAAAGCATTCCACATCCTGACTGAGAAATACATCGCCTGTTCGTCACCTTGGCACAGTCAAACTCCTGGAAATCTGTCTCTGACATCATTCTGGCTGGTCGTGTACGGCAGAGACATTCTTAGAAGTCGTTACGTTAGACAACTCGTCAGACCAGCGTCCGATAAGGCAACTCACCGGCAACGTCTGAAGGGAAATTTCGGATGGTATATAAATTAGGTCCGAGCCAGAAACCGCATCTCTCGGAAATGAGTAAAATAAATATGTCGGATATTAGATTTCCAAACAACGAACAGTTCGTTACATATAGCACAGAATTGTGATTGATAAATTAAGATTCCATGATCTTGGGTGTAGTACATTAGCATGAATAAAGGATTCGCTAATTCAGAGAAGAAATGATTAACAGTTATGTTTTCAGGATGGCAGGTTGTAACTAGTGGAATCCCTGAGGAATCGGTGCTGGGGCTACACAATATATATTAATGTCTTGGACGAGGTAAGTGAGCTTACCATTCCCATGCTTGATGATAATAAAATTAATTTGGCCGGCAATGGGTTCGAATGAGATAGACATTCTACACAAGAATATAGACAGGTTAAGTGAATGGGGAGAAGTAGCAGACGATATTTAACGTAGGAAAATGTGACGGCATGCACTTTTCTAGGAATAATAACGGAGCTGTTTTTTTAATAGAGAAACATTGTGGAAAGTTACAGCTCGCAGGGAGGCTACAGCTGCCATGCAAGGATCACAAAAACTAGCAATCAGGTCTATCGGGCCATAGGAAACAGCAAATGGAATGTTGGCCTTTACTTTTCAGAGAAATTAGTGTAACAATAGGGAGGTTTTTCTGAAACGTTCAAAGGTACCTGTTCAAAAATAAATGGAATATTACGAGCGAATGTGGTGCCTCTATCGAAATAAATGCTGACTTTGAAGTCGACCCGACAAATGTTTAATAGGTTGATCCATGATTGGAATAATTTTCTTAAGAGGAAAATTTGAGTAGGATGGACCTGTCCACTAGAGATGATCGAAATGGAGTCGACCTTATTGCGGCACAAGCGATTGACAGGGCTTTTGATGCTTGACATGATAAATGGTGAGATGTTGCTTTCCCTCTTGGAGACCAGCGGGCAGAATTTCAGACTGAGATGTTACAGATTAGGGAAGGCATAACGAGAGGATAGTAAACCTCTGAAATTTTTTTCCAAACAGGGCTGTTGAGACCAGTGCACTGACGATGTTCAAAACTGCAATTGACGTATGTTTAATCAGTAATGGGACGACGCATTGTGGAGCGAATGCTGGAAAGTGGATTTGATGGTTATCAAATAACATCAGTCATGATCTCATCCAATTGTGCGCAGCATTAGCTGCCCAAAGACTACTACTATATCTCCTGGCCTGACGCAATTATGGGTTACGGTTCTGATGCATTTCTAGAGGCGGCCGCACTGGACAATGAACTCCGCACTACTGGTTCATAATGTCGGTACTGAAATGCTGTGCTCCTTATTGAGCATTCGACTATGTTTTGTGGAATGATGAGTTTGTTATTTAGTGGCCCACAGCCGTGAAGACATTTTTAGATACTCCTTTCATCAAACTCCAGCTTTTCTCAGGCAATGCATGCAAAGTACTCCTTTTTAATTGAGACCAGAATATTTCAAACCTCGATATTCGCCGTCGCAAAAGCAGGATAACGTAAGTCGTACAAAACCGTAGCAACTGTGTTTGTAGAATGCCCGAAATGAATCTAGAAACATTAAGGATGTTATTTAATGCCCAGGTGGAGATATTTTGAAATATATTTATTACAATTATAGACACTGCGCGTCCACACATACAAAATGTGATCATGACAAAATGTTCAGATTTTGCTCATGTCCAATCATTAATATATACAAGTAAATGCACAGAGCATCACGCTGCTGTTCAGGATTGTGTAAAGGGCGCAGTTTGCACCCATGTGTTTCGCCCCCACAACCCAAAGTTGTGCAGGGTAGGTGGATCGGCTTGGCTAAATTTCTCCTTATTGGAAAAAAATAATTCGGTATTCGAAATTTATTTGAAAAAATAATTGTCTGAAGGGATAATTTATGCTCACTTGAGAACGTACACAGTTTTACCAACCAGATGTCTTGTGAAAACTTGCAGCTTTCCTCGAGAAGTTACAGGAGGCGTTTGCGTTAGAGAATCTAACCTGTCTGCCATGACAACAGTGTCTAAATTTCAACGCAATTAACTATCTATAGTTTGAATTCGACGGTAAGAGATCACGCATGTGTTATATACACATGGGTATATTGTCATATTGCTGTCTAAATATGTCCCTGTGTTGTCTGGTGTGTAGGAATTCTAGGAAAATAATGAGAACCACTGGCTCGTACCTATCAATATTTGTTCAGTCCCATAAGACCTGGGGACGATTTGATGAAGTAATAAAATGCGTAATAAATGAAATTATGTCTGCAACATAATTATTGTGTTCGGCATTGTTCCCTTCAACCATGATGTCTCCGCATTTTCAAAGATAGTGTATTTAGATAGCCAAAGAAATGACAACAGTTTTTTTTCAACCAACTGCAATAGGATACTGCTGCAAATATGATTTGTACGTCTACCGCAGGTGTCTACTTTTTTTTCAGCAAAAGCTTTCGTTGAGAAAGATGACGGTACCGATACGATGGCTTACTCGTGCTTGTCCTTCAACTACACACGTATTCGGAAAGTAAAATGTAGAACATATGGCACTGGGATATGTGTTGTAATTGATAACACAGAAGGAAGTTGTTTCGCTGCTCGGGCACTTGCTGGATCAACAAAAGTTTGGCATAATTTCATCATACAACCTGTGGCTTTATATCCTCCAAATATACTGTAGGTTTCACTTCTGTATTACGAGAGAACTTCACAGCTGGATTTACAAGCATGACGGTAGACATGTACGTTGATTGCGCAGACTGTCAACGATCTAATTTTATGAACACAGATGGCAAGTTCAATGGCAGAAGGGATAACATTTCTCCACCAATTGAGCAAAACCCGCCATGATTTACAATTTATATTCTTGCCGCTCGAAGAATAAAAGAGGAGCATGAGTTTTCCAAGTCCATTTTCACTAAAATGGCCTTAAAATCATTCCGAGCGGTGGTCAGGTAGATATGATGATAATGCTGCGCCTTTGAATCAAACAATGACGCGATACCGAATACAGATCATTTATATTGAGTACAAGTACACATTTTGCGAAATATCAATCCTTGGCAGATTCTAGCACTGTTCGTTCCTATGAGAAATCCAAGCATACGTATATTCCTGCCCACTGCTCATTTCCATTGTTACGTTTACAACTTTGAATGTGAGCCAAATCGTTTATCTTATTGAAATAAATCGCTTCGAGAACTCATATCAAAAGGCAGGTAAATAGGTTTATGGAAAAAATGCCAGAAATCAGAGCTGGAGTAAAGACCACTGCGTAGTAAAATTATTCACTTGTAATCAATCAGAACTGTGGGACTCTACAACCGTGTGAGGTTGTTAAGTCTGGAAACGGTTACCTGTGTGCTGGAAGAAAATACATGCTTTGAATGTCTACCACTGAGCAACTTGTGTTTTTGGATTAATTGCAGTTGGCTGGATTATCCGTTCTTGATTCTAAGTTCTAAACCCGGGGCAAGATTACTAGACTTGCAGGACAGCAAAACTGGGACCCCATCTAGACAGATTCGGGTACTATAAAGGCACTGGCTCCGGGAGGAGCACAATTGATTTCAAAGCGAATAGGTGCCAAATTCGCAGGATTCACTATTGACAATCAGGAGGCCGAAAGGCTGAACCCCAATAAACACACTTACCTCCCCACACATGCCGTCCTTGCGCATAACACAGAACATAGAACAGTACAGCACAGAACTGGCACTTCGGCCCTCGATGTTGTGCCGATCATTGTCCGAAACCAAGATCAAGCGATCCAACTCCCATTCATTCTGGTGTGCTTCATGTACCTAACCAATAACTGCTTGAAAGTTCCTAAAGTGTCCCACTCCACTATCACAGCAGGAAATCCATTCCACACCCTAACAACTCTCTGAGAAAAGAACCTACCTCGGACATCCCTCCCATATCTCCCACCCTGAATCTTATAGTTCTGCCCCCTTGTAACTGCTACATCCACCGGAGGAAATAGTCTCTGAACGTCCACTCTCTCTATCCCCCAATCATCTTATAAACCTTTATTAAGTCGCGTCTGATCCTCCTCTGCTCCAACGAGAATAGCCCTAGTACCCTCAACCGTCCCTCAGGAGACATATCCTGCAAACCAGGCAGCATCCTGGTAAATGTCCATTCCACCCTTCCCAATGCTTCCACATCCTTCCTATAAAAAGGTGACCTGAACTGCACACAATACTCTAAACGTGGTCTCAACAGAGTCATGTATAGTTGCAGCATAACCCCAGGGCTCATAAACTCAAGCTCCCTGTTATTAATCGCTAACACACTGTAAGCCTTATTCACGGCTCTATCCACCTTCAGAGATCTATGGACATGAACCCCAAGATCTCTCTGCTCCTCCTCATTCCTCAGAACCCTGCCGTTGATCATGTGATACGCATTCAAGTGTTTTCTACCAAAATTAAACTCCATCTGCCATTTTACGGCCCAGCTCTGACTCCTATCAATGACTCTGTAGTCCACAACAGCCTTCCACCTCATCCACTACTTCGCCAATCGTGGTGTCATCAGCAAATTTACTGACCGACCCTTCAGCCCCCTCCTCCAAGTCATTGATAACAATCACAAAAAGCAGAGGTCCCAGCACTGGTCTCTGTGATACACGGCTTGTAATTGGTCTCCAGTCTGAGACGTTTCCATCCACCACCCTCCCCCTCTACCTTATATGTGATAGCCAGTTACTTATCCAATTGGCCAAATTTCACTCTATCCCACACCTGCTTACGTTCTTCATGAGCCGACCATGGGGAACCTTTTCAAATGCCTTACTGAAATCCCTGTATACAATATCAACTGATCTACCTTCATCTACACTCATAGTTACCTCCTTAAAGAATTCAATCAAATTTCTGAGGCAAGACTTACCTTTCACGAACCCGCGTTTAGTATATCGGATAAAGCTGCATCTTTCCAAATGGTCATAAATCCTATCCTTCAGGACCCTTTCTATTAACTTAGCGACCTCCGAAGTAAAACGAACTGGCTTATAATTATCAGGGTCAGTCCTATTACCTTTCTTAAAGATAAGAATAACATTGGCCATTCTCCGGTCCTCTGGCACTATCCCCGTGGACAGTGAAGATTAAACGATCAAAGCCAAAGGCTTTGCAATCTCATCCCTTGCCTCCCAAAGAATACTTGAATATATCCCATCTGGGCCAGGGGATATGTCGACCCTTAAGCTTTTCAAAATTGCTGATACATCCTTCCTCAGAACATCGACCTCCTCCAGCCTATCCGCCGGCATCACTCACTCATCCTCATAAACATGGCCCCTCCCTTGGTGAACACTGAAGAAATGTATCATTCAATGCCTCTCCTATTTCTTCTGACTCCATGCACAAGTGCCCACTACTGTCCTTCAACGACCCTACCTTGACCCTGGTCATTCTTTTATTTCTCACATAAGAGTTAAAAGCCTTGGGGTTTTCCTTGATCCAACCCGCCAAGGACTTCTCATGCCCCCTCCTTGATCTCCGAATTCCTATACTTGAGCTCGTTCCTTGCGACCTTGTAACACTCAAGCGACCCAACTGAACCTTGTTTTCTTATCCTTACACACTCTTACTTTTTCCTCTTGAGAAGACATTCATCCTCTCTTTTGACCCATGGTTCCCTCACACGGCTATTTCCTCCCTGCCTGAGAGGGACATACCTTGCAATGGCACGTAGTATTTGTTCCTTGAAGAAGAGCCACTTTTCCTTTGTGCCTTTCCCTGACAGTTTCTCTTCCCATCTTATGGTCCCTAATTCTTGCCCAATCGCATCATAATTAGCCCTCCCCAATTATAAACCTTGCCCTGCCGTTTGGCCCTATCCCTCTACATTTCAAAAGCGAAAGACACCGTAAAAGCTCCTGTACAAAGCTCCCATGGCGAGTGCACGGACCAACAATACCAACTCCCAATACTTCCAGCTGCACAGGGGCACCAGACAAGGATGCCCACTGTCCCCGCTGCTGTTCGCAATAGCAATTGAACCACTAGCAATCGCGCTCAGGGCAGCAAAAAATTGGAGGGGGATCCGAACTACAGGCAGAGAACACAGAGTCTCGCTCTATGCAGATGATGTGCTCCTCTATAGCTCGCACCCAAAAAGCAGCATGGACGGAATCATCGCGCTCCTGAAATAGTTTGGAGCCTTGTCGGGCTACAAACTCAACATGAGCAAAAGCGAGATCTTACCAGTACACCAGAGGGGGGGGGGGGGGAGCACTAAAGGGGCTGCCGTTCAAACACGCCAGACACAAATTCCGCTACATGGGGATCCAAATAGCCCATGACTGGAAAGGGATCCACAAATGGAACCTCACCGGCCTGACGGAGGAAGTAAAAAAGGACCTGCAAAGATGGAACACACTCCCACTCTCCCTCGCTGGGAGTGTCCAGACGATCAAAATTAACGTACTGCCCAGGTTCCTCTTCCTGTTTAGATCCATTCCGATCTACATCCCCAAGGCCTTTTTCAAAGTGCTGGACAAACGTATCATGGCGTTCGTATGGGGGGCGGGGGGGGGGGGGGGTAAAAATGGTAGGATCCCAAAGAAGGTCCTACAAAAAAAAAAATCCAGGGGGGGCCGAGCCCTCCCGAATCTACAATTCTACCACTGGGTGGCAACAGCCGAGCGAGTAAGGGGATGGATCCAGGAGCCAGAAGCCGAGTGGGTACGTGCGGAGGAGGCCTCCTGAATGGGGACCTCCCTCCGGGCCCTCGCCACGGCAGCACTCCCATCCCCACCCAGAAAACACTCCAAAAGCCCAGTGGTGACAGTCACCCTCCAATCCTGGAACCAACTGCGGCAGCAATTTGGCCTGACCAAAATGTCGGACAAGGCTCCCATCTGCAACAACTATAGTTTCACACCAGCACTGACTAACGCCACCTTCAAAAGGTGGAGGCAGGACGGGGGGGACACTGACAGTCAGCGACCTATACATGGACGACAGGATCACAACACTGGACGAACTGACAGAGAAATTTCGACTAGCTGGGGGGGAACGAGTTACAGTACCTACAGCTCAAAAACTTCCTACGAAAGGAGACAAGGACGTACACACAACCGCCACGACCAACACTACTAGAAGACCTACTGGACGCAAGTATCCTAGAGAAAGGGAACTGTAGCAACATGTATGCCCGACTGTTAGAAAGGGACTGACACCGTACTGGACGCAACAAGAATGAAATGGGAGGAAGACCTGGGGATGGAGATAGGTTGGGGACTCTGGAGCGAAACACTGCATAGGGTCAACTCCACCTCCGCGTGCGCAAGGCTCGGCCTGACGCAACTAAAAGTGGTACATAGAGCCCACTTAACAAGAAACCGTATGAGTAGGTTCTTCCCGGAGGTGGAGGACAGGTGTGAACAGTGCCAAAGAGGCCCGGCCAACCACGCCCACATGTTCTCGTCTTGCCCCAGACGTGTGGAGCACTGGACAGCCTTCTTCGATGCTATGTCCAAAGTGGTGGGGGTGAGGGTGGACCCATGCCCGAAAGTGGCGGTCTTTGGGGTTCCAGACCAGCTAGACCTATTCCTGGGGAGGAGGGCGAACGCCCTTGCCTTTGCCTCCCTGATCGCCCGCCGTAGAATCCTGTTTGGTTGGCGGTCAGCAGCACCACCCAGAGCTGCAGACTGGCTGTCCGATCTCTCGGAATCTCTCCAAATGGAGAAAATCAAATTCGCCATCAGAGGGTCAGACGATGGCTTCCACACAACGTGGGAGCCATTCATGCAATAGTTCCGGAATCTGTTTGTGGCCAACGAACAAGACGAAGAATAGTCGGGTGGCCAGAATCAGGGGAAAATGGACGGGAATCGGGTGCAGGTAGCCGCGGGGGGGGGGGGGGGGGGTCGTTATGGGGGTGTGATGGCAAGCTAAGGCCCAAAACCAAACTATAAATAAATGCCTATAAACATGTGCCTCGGCCATATTGGGAAATGTACAATATGTGTGCCGGCTAAAGGGGGCGGCCACAATTGTTATTGTGAAGATGCTTACCTGTAAATATACATGTTAATTTTTGGGTGTGTTTTTATTTCTCTAATAATTTGTAATATCTTGTATATAAAATATGAAAACTCAATAAAAACATTTAAAAAAGTGAAAGACACCGTATTGTGGTCACTTTCGACAAAGTTCTCCCCCACAAACAAATCTAACACTATGCCCGTTTTATTTCACAATACCAAACGCAATGTGCCCCGCCCTCCCACACTCTTGTCGGCCTCCATATATTGTGTCAGGAAACCATCCTGCACACACTGTACAAAAACTGCCCCATCCAATCTTTTCGACCTATAGAGTTTCCAATCAAAGTTTGGAAAGTTAGAATCACCCAGGACAACTACCCAGGGACCTCAACACCTATCCATAACCTGTGTCGCAATTTCTTCCACCACATCTCTATTACTATTTGGGGGCCTATAGTAAATTCTTAACAATGTGACCGCTCCTTCCCTATTTGTAACTTCGGCCAATGTTTCCTCAGGCGGAAGATCTCCATCGTACTGCCTTTCTGCAGCAGTTAAACTATCCTTGATTAACAATGCTACTCCGCCACCTCATTTACCACCTTCCCTACATTTACTGCTAGACATGTACCCCGGAACGTCCAACAGCCATGCCAGCCCCTGTTCTCACCATGTCTCCGTAATGGCCACAGCGCGGTAGTCCAAAGTACCAACCCACGCTCCGGTTCACCAACGGATGCTCCTCCCATTGAAGTAGACACACTTCAATCCACCTGTCTGTCTGCCAGTAGACACCGGGGACCTTGCTACCCTCCTTAGTACCTCTCTGCTCTCAACACTGGCTTCTGGACTACAGCTGCCTGATAAAATAGTTTAGCACCCCCCCCCCCCCCGCATTCCCCCAGCGAAGAGCCGTAGGAATTTCCCCTAGCAGGATATTGGTGCCCGCCTGGTTTAGGTGCAAACCGTCTTGTCTGTACAGGTGCCACCTTCCCCAGAATGTGCTCAAATTCTTCACGTACCTGAAACCCTCCCTCCTGCACCATCCGTGCAGCCACGTGTGTATCTGCACTCTCTCCCTGTTCCTCATCTGAGGAGCACGTGGCACCGGCAACAAACCCGAGATGACAACATGGATTGCCTTGGCTTTCAGGTTCCACCCTAGCTCCCTAAATTCCTGTTTTAAACCCCATCCCTTCTCTTAAACATCTGGTTGGTACCGATATGTACCATGACTTGTGAGAGTTCCCCCCTCCCCTTAAGGATTCTGAAAACACAGTCCGAGACGTCACGGACCCTGGCACCAGGGAGGCAACATACCATCCGTGAGTCTCTTTCGCTACCACAGTACTGCATAAGATGACGCTGATTGTACTGCAGCGCGCCCATATAGCTGATGAATCGACTGGTGCCCGAGGACACCTGCAGGGTGGATTGTGAACATCCATATGACCCAGGGTCCGAATTTCACCGTGGACAGTCAACGGCTTGCGCAGCTGCACAGCTCTCTTGCATGCTGCGGCAATGTTGTTTGTGCTTGTCTATCACAACCCCACAGCCCATCGGGTCAGGTCCGATGATGAAATGTCGCTGGCGTTTTCTGTACGTGCGTTCTGAAATGTATTGACACCGTGTCGATAGAACGGAAGATTGTGATTTGGTGAAAAGTCGTCGCCCGCCGCGATTTCGGCGTCTGAAACGATTCTCTGCCCAGTCGCGTTTCCCACTTCACGCGCCGGTCGACGGAGATTCCAGCCCAGGGTATGCACAGACTTGCAGTGGGTGAACACAAATTTGTTTTCTTCAGACAATGAGCCATTTGTTGTTATCTTCCCTCTTGTTTCCCTTGGTTACAATATGAATAGTCGCCAGGTCCATAAGCAATGCAGCAGCGTAAGGAAAATAATTCCTGCCTTTCAGGAAGATGCGGAACCGAATCTTAGATACAATTTGTTTAATGGACCCGATTCAGTTTTTGACCGCATCTATTTTTGTTTCAGAAATCAGGAAATTAACCAAAGCCCTAAATGACAAAGGTGATTCAGTTCAACATAATGATATTTTCTTTGAAAGCAATGAGACTCTAATGTTACTCGAAATAGGCAAGGCGTGTGATGGCTCCTCATCTGCATTCTGTGACATGGCACTATATTTTGTCGGTGTCAGCACGGGCCCAGTCATGGGAGATAAATATCAGCGCAGCTTTGAAATAGGAACCCATAAAGCCATTCGTTTTACTCGCTAGATTTATCTGTCCACCATCAAATACGATCAAATACCATTAAGCGATGGACAGCGATATGAATGATATTCGATCACAATGCCAAGTATAGGACAGGGTTATCCATCCAGACGCACCGACTGTCTGGTGCGGAACCCGCCCTCCGGCAACCGATCTTCCATCTCCGCAGTCGGCTAATTTGCTTTGCCATTGTGCGCACGCCATCGCCGTTAGTGAATCCACGGGCATGAGTCCGCTGCCCCGTGAGAATCCAACCCACGGACGTTGTATGAAATTGCACGCCGCTTTTGACCCATCACCACCTGAATGACTGATATCAATTGTTAAATACAATGGAGAGAAGAAATATATTGAGGAATGCAAAAAAAATGGGCGGAACAATGCCAAATTTACAGATTTTAGGGAATGGTAAAACCACTATACAGTTATACATTCTTATGTGCGTCTATGATTGATAAATATGGGTAAAAGTCGAATACATCCACTATATTGGATTAGATTGGATTGGATGTGTTTATTGTCACGTGTACCGAGGTACAGTAAAAAGTATTTTTTCTGCAAGCAGCTCAACAGATCAAACAGATCAACAGAAGAAAATGGAATTAAACAAAATTCAAGAAAATACATGATAATACATAATAGGGCAACACAAGATATGCAATGTAACTACATAAGCATTGGCATCGGTTGAAGCATACAGGGTGTAGTGTTAATGAGGTCAGTCAATAAGAGGGTCATTTAGGAGTCTGGTGACAGTGGGGAAGAAGCTGTTTTTGTGTCTGTTTGTGCGTGTTCTGAGACTTCTGAATCTCCTGCCCGATGGAAGAAGTTGGAAAAGTGAGTATGCCGGGTGGGAGGGATCCTTGATTATGCTGCCCGCTTTCCCCCGGCAGCGGGAGGTGTAGATGGAATCAATGGATGGGAGGCAGGTTCGTGTGATGGACTGGGCGGTATTCACGACTCTCTGAAGGTCCTTGCGGTCCTGGGCCAACCAGTTGCCATACCAGGCTGTGATGCAGTCCGACAGGATGCTTTCTATAGTGCATCTGTTAAAGTTGGTAAGGGTTAATGTGGACATGCCGAATTTCCTTAGTTTCCTGAGGAAGTATAGGCGCTGTTGCGCTTTCATGGTGATAGCGTCGACGTGAGTGGATCTGGATAGCTTTTTGGTTATATGCACCCCTAGGAATTTGAAACTGCTAACTATCTCCACCTCGGCTCCGTTGATGCTGACAGGATGTGTACAGTACTTTGCTTCCTGAAGTCGATGACCAGCTCTTTAGTTTTGCTGGCATTGAGGGAGTGATTGTTGTCGTCACACCACTCAACTATATTGAGATATATGGCATTGAATTGACCCGTTTAGCGTGATCCCATTTTAAAAACAGTAATATTATTCGGCCATGTTCAGACAATGAGGTGCTTTATTAGAACGACAGAAAACAAGGAAAAGAGTGCAAAAATCAAGACAATTTGAAAAAGAACAACTGCAGCGAAATGAGCAACGACCAATCAAATACATAAATAAAAAATCCATAGTTTTCAAGTAAGCACAATTGTCGCACATGGGCAATAGTATACATGCACGTAAGTAGCAGACCAAGAGGCTCCTCTGATTAAACGCTCTCATACTCTTCCTATGAGTCATATTTTACGGAAAGAAGGAGATGTTCGATTTTATTCATATTATTTAAATTATTCTTGTTCTTGTTCTGTTATTCCTTTTGCGATTATGCACATAACTTCTGTTCCTCCCAGGAACGTTATTATTATTCTTGTGTTGATTTTTGTTCCAGGATGCGAAAACACGGGTAATCGAGTTCATTTTGTTTCCAGTTTTGCCAAGTTAATGGTGCCGTTTATTCCGGACCCTTGGTATTTTCTTTCCCTTCTGCACGCATTCCAACGATGATTGTCTTGAGATTCGAGGCATCTCTTATGGTATAAGTCTATTTTTTGGTGAAGTTACATCGATTGCCGATGAAGACAATGCAGAAGTCAAGGTACAGATGTTATGGATTTGTTTCTTAAAGAAAGCCAGATGTAGCTAAATAAGGTGTTGCCGTGCGAATTACTAGCTTTAACTAAAAGCACGGCACGAACCAACACGAGGAAATAAGGCCTTGAAATTAAAAAGTGACATGGCGCGAGGGGAAATAGACAAAACGAAAGATTAACCATGTGGAATCGTGGCATGCACGGTGGCGAGTGTTATGTTTTTTTAATGGCCCCAGTAATATCCAAAACGGATATCTGTTTTGGGGGGAGATGGCCGTAGGGGGCCCCTGGATTGCCTTTCTCTATATCCTCTGACTGGAGGTCACCTATTCCCTACATTCCTCAGTAATTCTATACTGCGGTCTGACCAAGTTACTGAACGTGCTGCCCGCGATTTCTTCAGTGTCAAGGATGCTCCGAATTGAATCCATCTACAACTCCAGAACATTAAGGGGTCTGCAGGACCTGCAAATGGAAACATTTCCTTTTGGTGCCGCCTGTGCTGGATGACCTCCCTGTTTGTCACTGCAGAGTCCATTGCCGAATCACAGTACCGTCGATGTGACTCAGTTGACTTCCTCAAAACCCTGTTCTGCCACCTCTAGTGGCTGTATGTTACCCTTACCGCCACTGGAGGGGTTCTTAGGCTACTCACAGCACAGTCGACGTGAGTGAGTTCAGTTGTTCCACAAATCTCTTCTGCCTTCTTTACTTCCCTGCGTGAATTGCGACGAACATGAATCATGGCTTTTGTCAAGAATGCACACGGACTACAATTTATTTTGAGTCAAAGTAATAATAACATGAGGAGAAGGCGAGAAGGAGTTGAGATCCACCTTTTTCGTTGGGCCATGGTGCGTATATTATCTGGTAATTGTAACCAGGAAATCCATCCAATAAGGCTTGAAATTTATGCCATCAGACCGAGGTTGACACTGAACCACCGGACGTGAAATTAAAAATGATGCCGAAACGTTTTGTCCGTAATCACTTTGCAATGAGTTTATCATGGCTGAGACGGAGGAACACATTTGTCGATATTTTATTGGAAATTTAGCATGAAAAAAGATGGTGGCAGTGGAAGGCAATGTACTAGAAAGCTAAGTCAGAAAGTGATAACGTGAATGATGTTGCTGCTCAGAATGCATGTTTAAGTTATATCGAGCGCGCAGGAAAGGCGTTGAATACCATTTTACACAAAGAACATAAGAGCAGAAGAACAAAATAAATAGGAGCAGGATTAGGCCATCTGGCCCCTCGAGCCTGCTCCGCCATTCAATGAGATCCTTGCAGGTCTTTTGTGGACTCAGCTCCACGTTCCGGCCCGAACACCATAACCCTTCATCCCTTTATTCTTCGAAAAACGATCTATCTCTATCTTAAAAACCTTTGGATAATGAGCTTCAATTACTTCACTGAGCAAGAAATTCCATAGATTCCCAACCCGTTGGGTGAAGAAGTTCCTCCGAAACACAGTCCGAAATCTACTTACCCTTATTGTGAGCCTATGCCCCCTAGTCCTGCTTTCATCCACCAGTGCAAACAACCTGCCCGCATATATCGTATCTAATGCCTTCAAAATGTTATGTTTCTGTGACATCTCCCCCCTCATCCTCCTAAATTCCAATGAGTACAGTCCTAGTAGACTCTGCGTCTCTTCGTAATCCAACACCTTCAGCTGTGGAATTAACCTAGTAAATCTCCTCTGCACACGCCCCAGCGCCAGTAAGTATTTTCTCAGGTAAGGAGACCAAAACTGAACCCAATACTCCAGGTATGGCCTCACGAACACCTTATACAATTGCAGCACAGCCTCTCTAGTCTTAAACTCCATCCCTCAGCAATGAAGGATAAAATTCAATTTGCCTTCTTAATCACCTGTTGCACCTGGAAATCAACGTTCTGCGACACATGAAAGAGCACCCCCCGGGCTCTCTGCACAGCAGCACGTTTTAATATTTTATCATTTAAATAATGGTCACTTTTGCTGTTATTCCGAGCAAAATGGATAACCTCACGTTTGTCAACATTGTATTCCATCTGGCAGACCCTAGCCCATTCACTTAACCTATCAAAATCACTCTGCAGACGTCCGGTATCCTCTGCACATTTTGCTTTACCACTCATCTTGGTGTTGTCTGCAAACTGCGGCACATTGCACTTGGTCCCCAACTACAAATCATCTATGTGAATTGTGGACAATTGTGGGCCCAACACTGATCCCTGATGGACACACTAGCTACCGATTGCCAACCAGAGAAACACCCGTTCATCTCCACCTTTTGCGTTCTATTACTTAACCAATCCTCTATGCATGATACTACTTTATCCTTAATGCCATCCATCTATATCTCATGCAGCAATCTTTTGTGTGACACTTGCCAATGGCTGGAAATCCTGATATACCACATCTACCGGCTCTCCATTATTTACCGCACTGGTAGAGTCCTCAAATAATTCCAATAAATTAGTTAGGCACAACCTGCACTTTATGAACCCGTACGGCGTCTGCCAAATGGTATAATTTACATCCAGATGCCTCGCTATTTCTTCCTTAATGGTAGATTCCAGCACCTTCCCTGCTACGGACGTTAGGTTCTCTTGCGTATAATTATACCTGTTTGCATACCTCCTTTTTTAAACTGCGGTGTCATTTCTGCCGATTTGCAGTCCGTTGTGACCACCCCAGAGTTTAGTGTATTTTGGTAAATTATCACTAGTGCATTTGCAATTTCCCTAGCCATCTCTTTTAGCACACTGTGATGCATTCCATCAATGTCAGGGGACTTGTCTACCCTTAGCCCCATTAGCTTGCCCATCACTACCTTCGCCGTGACTGCAATCATCACAAGGTCCTCACCTGTCATAGCCTCATTTCTATCAGTCATTTGCATGTGATGTGTGTCTTCCAATGTGAATACAGGCCGAAAAAACTGTTCAAGCTCCTCAGCCAGTTCTCCATTTCCCATTATTAAATCTCCGTTCTCATCCTCTGAAGGACCAATATTTACCGTAGCCACTCTTTTTTGTTTTATATATTTGTAGAAACGTTTACTATCTGTTTTTATAATCTGAGCAAGTTTACGCTCATAATCTATTTTGCGCCTCTTTATAGCTTTTTAATACTTTCTGTTGCCCCCATCACGCACCAGGAGCGCACCAGCAATAGACTTCAGAAGTGCAATGCTGAATTCTCATTCAAATATATTGCCAGCTCAGATGTTTCGCGCAATTTGTCAAGACACTAAAACACTTACCATTAATTACAGTATAGATCTCCCTGACATACTATATTCTCATAATGTGTATCAAGAGATCATATAACGTTAGTTGCGCGAAGTGCCAGTTTTAACTTTGATTGCTGGATTTGCTTTG
Organism: Scyliorhinus canicula; assembly: GCF_902713615.1. Classification (NCBI taxonomy): domain Eukaryota; kingdom Metazoa; phylum Chordata; class Chondrichthyes; order Carcharhiniformes; family Scyliorhinidae; genus Scyliorhinus; species Scyliorhinus canicula. Next base: position 92,297,795 of record NC_052157.1, read on the forward strand.
TTTTAGAACATAGAACAAAGAACATAGGACAGTACAGCACAGAACAGGCCCTTCCGTGTTGTGCCGAGCCATGATCACCCTACTCAAACCCACGTATCCACCCTATACCCGTAACCCAACAACCCCACACCCCTTGACCTTACTTTTTAGGACACTACGGGCAATTTAGCATGGCCAATCCACCTAACCCGCACATCTTTGGACTGTGGGAGGAAACCGGAGCACCCGGAGGAAACCCACGCACACACGGGGAGGACGTGCAGACTACGCACAGACAGTGTCCCAGCCGGGAATATTTTTCATGGAATTTTTCATGGAACGTGGTAATCGTGCATGTGACTGCCATTCCGAAACTGCATCGTGATGACCCTACTTCTCCTGCACGTCATCTTGAGATATGACACCCACGCTGATGACTGCAATGGAATTCAACGGTTTTGCTCTCACAGCAGGGAACACGCTGGGTGATGTATAGATTGGAGAGTTAAAACGTAATGTGAGGCACAATAGCACAAGTTGATAGCACTGTGCCTTCGCAGTGCCAGGGTCGCAGGTTCGCTTCCTCGCTGGGTCATTGTGCGGAGTCTGCACGTTCTTCCTATGTCTGCATGGGCGCCCCGGCTCCACGGTTTCCTCCCATAGTCCATAGACGTGCAGGTTTGGTGAATTGGCCTTCGTGTCCAAAAGGGTGAGAAGGGGTTATTGGGTTACGTGGATAGGGTGGAAGTGAGGGCTTAAGTGGGTCGATGCAGACTCGATGTGCCGAATGGCCTATCCCTACACTGAATGTTCTACTTTCTATGTAATTGTGGGGAGAAGCCAGATGGCGCAGTAGTTAGCACTGCTGCCTCACGTGCCAAGGGACCATGTTCAATCACGGCTGTGGGTCACTGTCCCTGTGGAGTTTGCACTTTCTCCCCGTGCTTCTTTGGGTTTCAGCCTCGCAAAGTGAAGATGTGCAGCGTTGGTGAATTGGCCGCGCTAAATTGCCCTTAATTGAAAAAAAAATGAATTGGGTACTCAAAATATACAGAAACAAAAGCATAAGTGGTGGTGCTTGAAATGTCTTCTGACCTCCTCCTAAGAGAGGGCAGCAGGCGAAGCGTGTATGTTTACTTTGTAAATCGGCTATCCAGTTTTAATCAAGTCTCATATCTCGTTTGACTCCGTGCATTGGAATCTAATCTTTACTGTTATTATTATAAACAACATGAGCATTTTCGCAATAAGTCTGGGAATTGTGGATCTGCAACTCCCTGAAAGGATAACATTTATTTTCCCTCTGTAAGTTATATATTACGTTATTTCAAAATGTTTACATCACAGAGGAATTATCCAAGGAGAAAGACAGAGGTACATATCGTTGACGTATTTTAGAAATGAAATAATTGCACGCTTGTTTTCAATGTTTTCAATGAAGGGATTTAATACTGCGGCAATGAGATCAGAAGATGAGAAGATAATGTTAAGATAACATACACTGTAGATAGATGGTCAACGAAATGAAATAAAAATTGTGTATTTTCAAAAGTAGGCTTCAAATGATGTTACTGTGAAAAGTACCTATTCGCCTCAATCCGGCGCCTGTTTAGGGAGGCTGGTACGGGAATTGGACCGTGCTGCTGGCCTGCCATGGTCTGCTTTCAAAGACACCGATGTTAATGACGATCGCGAGGCAGTTGTATCAAATGTCTGAACTTCACAGGAAGCTGATGATGTGTCTTTTAACCTCGGCATGAGACACCGGAAAAATTCCGAAGATAACTGATGGCCTGGAAATTGTGATAAGAATAGTGGTGAGACATTTCATCGTTAAAGCATACATCGGAGTTCAGCTTCTGAATCAGCAACTGTGCTATTTTGCTTTGTTTTACAGCCAATTGCTGTCGAACATGTTCCGAGACAGCACTGCTGAACTCTTCCAAAGTCTCAGTGTGAATATTTCCATGCTGGTATGAAATACCCATCATTGCACTGTTCGCTCAATTTATCTCAAGAATAAGTTTGGAGCTGGTGCGTTTACATGTAAGATTTTTATTTTCTTAACTCTATAATTAGTTCTTTATTAATATAATGCTCAGGCGGGTGGCGGGGATGGGGGAGGATGTGCTGTTTGTGAGCACGGATAATGTGCGTGTCCTATTTTTAAAGTTGACGCACAAACATGCAACATGTGTTTTATAATGCAGTCTACTTGTTCACCTCTCCATACAATAATTGAGAAAAGAACCATGCCAATAAATTATATTTTCCAGAAACATTTTAACCGACCACACTCAGTGAGAATTGTTCAATCTAAAAGCAAGTAGACTGTTTCACATCATTCAAGTAGGTTGCAGATTCACTGGTGCGGGTAATTTATTTGGGCTTGATTTCTAGTGCCGAAATTGGCAATGAATGCCCGCAAAATATCAACGTGAGTTCAATGTCTGTTAGCCGATAACAGTCTCGCTTCGGCAAGTCATTATGTTGTACTTAATCAAATGTATTTGAATGGAAATTCAAAGTATTAATCACGTTGTCTTGGTTAATATTCTTTCTTCATCAAATAACTCAATCACATTAGTCAAATGTGATTGCCTTTCAGCAATCCGTGAGTTGATGGTTTATTAATACCTATTCTTCAAAGTAGAAATGCATTATTAGTTTTCAACCGTCTCAACATAGCGAATGTTCTACTGACGTCTGATACTCAAAGAGCAATATTGCAGTCAATAAGGCCTCGGCAGACCCACTCTAATGACATAGAGGGAGCTCCAGGATGTCGCTCCAGCGACTGTGACTGACGGGCAATATATTTCCAAGTCAGGCAGGAGAGTGACTTGAAGGAGAATCTCCAGGTGGTGGAATTCCCAGCCAGCTGCTGCTCTTATCCTTCTCGATAGTAGTGGTCGTTGGTTTGGAACGCACTGCCTCAGGAACCTTGGTGAGTTACTGCAGTTCATCTTACAGATGGCACCACTTGTCAGTAGTAGAGGTTTTGAATGTTTGTCCAAGGACGAGAAATAAAGTTGACTGCTTTGTCCTGGATGGTGTTGGTCTTCATGACTGTTGTTGGCGTTGCACTCATCCAGGCAAGTGGAGAACATGCCATTATAGTACTGGTGAATACATTGTCGTTGCTGGACAGGCTTTGTGATGCTGATTGAGGGGAATTCCGCGGGAGCACCGCATGGTGAGAGATAGAATTGAGGACTGGACGATTTCCAGATTTTAAAACGGTCTAGATACTGCTACAAGTAACAATGAAGTATTTCAGAGAAGTCGAACAATGAAGCTGACCATACAGACCTGTCAAGTACACGACAACGGACACTTGATTTACATATATATAGAGCACATTCATCCCAAGAATTCCCATGGACCAATTCGGGCTGTTTTATCAAACGTGCAACTAGCTGGCTTCGAAATCAGGCCAAGGCGGACCAGCAGCACAGTTAAATTCACGTACCAACCTCTCCTCGAACAGGCGCCGGAATGTGACGACGAGAGATTTTTCACAGTCACTTAATTTGAAGCTTACTTGAGACACAAAGCGATTTTCGTCTCATTTCACGTGTGCTAACGTAGTCGGTTGAACTACTATTTTTCTTGAAATAACAAAACGGAGAGGCGGAGCCTTGAACTGAAATCAAATGAATTCAGTCTTCCTTAGCATATGAATATAATAAATGCTGTTCGTACCCAGAAATGTGTTGTTCTTCCTGTAATATTGCAGCAAATGTTCACCTCTGTCTTCACCCTGAATGTTTGCTGAAGTTCAATATGCGGAAGGGTGAAAGCTATGTAGTTCTTAATCATTCTCTGTCAATAAACCGATGACGTTTACATTAATGATGGAAAGGGATAGGTATATACCGCAGGGGAAGAGTTATGTCTGGGGGAAAGGCAATAATGATGAGATGAGGCAAGACTTAGGATGCATTGGATGGGGAGGGAAACTTCAGGGGAAGGGCACAATGGTAATGTGGAGCTTGTTCAAGGTGCAGCTACTCCGTGACCCTGATAACTATACCTGCCAAGCAGGGAGGACGTGGTCGAGCGAGGTGATCGTGGTTTACTAAAGTAGTTGAAACGCTTGTCAAGAGGAAGAAGGAGGCTTATGTAAAGATGAGACGTTAAGGTTCCTTAGGACGCTCGAGAGTTACAAGTTAGCTAGGAAGGACCTAAAGAGAGAGCTAAAAAGAGCCAGGAGGGGACATGAGAAGTATTTGGCAGGTAGCATCAAGGATAACCCGAAAGCTTTCTATAGATATGTCAGGAATAAAAGAATGACGACGTTAGGTGTTGGACCAGTCAAGGATAGTAGTGGGAAGTTATGCGTGGAGTCCGAGGAGATAGGAGAGGCGCTGAATTAATATTTATCGTCAGTGTTTACGCAGAAAAAATGCAATGTTGTCGAGGAGACTACTGAGATACCGGCTACTAGACTAGAATGGCTTGAGGTTCATAAGGAGGAGATGTTAGCAATTCTGGAATGTGTGAAAATAGATAAGTCTCGCGGGCTTGCCGGGATTTATCCTAGGATTCTCTGCGACGCTAGGGAGGAGATTGCTGAGCCTTTTGTTTTGAACTTTAAATCAGCTTTGACTACACGAATAGTGCCAGAAATTTAGAGGATAGCACATTTTGTCCCCTTTTTCAAGAAGGGGAGTAGAGACAACACCGTTAATTATAGACCAGTGAGCCTTACTTCTGTTGCGGGCAAAGTCTTGGAACGGTTTTTAAGAGACAGGATGTATAATCATCTCGAAAGGAATAATTTGATTCGAGATTGGCAACACTGTTTTGTGAAGGGTAGGTCGTGCCTCACATACCTTATTCAGTTCTTTGACAAGGTGACCAAACAGGTGGACGAAGTTAAAGCAGTTGATCTGGTGTATATGGATTTCAGTAAAGCGTTTGATAAGATTCCTCACGGTAGGCTATTGCAGAAAATACGGAGGCATGGGATTCAGGGTGATTTAACAGTCAGAATCAGAAATTGGCTAGCCAGAAGAAGACAAATAAAGGTGGTTGATGGGAAATGTTCACACTGCAGAGCAGTTACTAATGGTATACCACAAGGATCTATTTTGGCGCAACTGTTGTTTCTCATTGTTATAAATGACCTGGAGGAGGGCGTCGAAGGATGGGTGAGTGAATTTGCAGATGACACTAAAGTCGGTGGGGTTGCCGACAGTGCGGAAGGATGTCACAAGTTATAGAGGGACAGAGATAAGTTGCAGAGCTGGGCTGAGAGGTGACACATGGCGTTTAATACAGAAGAGTGTGAGGTGATTCATTTTGGTAGCAATAACAGGAATACAGAGGACTGGGCTAATGGTGAGATTATTTTTCGTGTGGATGAGCAGAGAGATCTCGGGGCCCATGTGTAGAGATCACTGAAATTTGCCAACCAAGTTGAGAGGGTTGTTTAGAAGGCGTATGTTGTGTTAGCTTTCATTGGAAGAGGGATTGCGTTTTGGAGCCATGAGGCCATGTTACAGCTGTACAAAATTCTGGTACGGCCGCATTAGGGGTATTGCATGAAATTCTGTTTGCTGCATTATAGGATGGATGTGGAAGAATTGGAAAGGGTGCAGAAGAGATTTTCCAGGATGTTGCCTGGTATGGAGGGAAGATGTTATGCGGGAAGGCTGAGGGACTTGAGGCTGCATTCGTTAGACAGATGAAGGTTAATAGGTGGCTTAATTGAGGCCTATAAGATGATCAGTGGATTAGATGGGGTGGACAGTGAGCGCCTTTTTCCTCGGATGGTGATGTCTAGCACGAGGGGACATAGCTTTAAATTGAGGGGAGATAGATATAGGACAGATGTCAGAAATAGGTTATCGTTTCAGAGAGTACTAAGGGCGTGGAATGCCCTGCGTGCAACAATAGTGGACTTGCCAACACTAAGGACATTCAAATGTTCATTGGATAGACATATGGATGATAACGTAATAGTGTAGATGTGCTTGAGAGTGGTTTCACAGTTCGGCGCAACATCGAGGGCCGAAGGGCCTGTACTGCGCTGTAATGTTCTATTTTCTACAATAGATGTATTTGAAAGTTACTTTAAGTCCCTTTGTACCAAAACTAATGTAGCGAAGTTGAGCAGTATTGCAATCTATTGCATTATATAGATCCTAATGTTACTGGAATGCATGGGAGCACAGTTTTCTTGCGTACACAATTCCAGCCTTGTTTCATAATATTGACATAAGATCATAATATAAGAACATAAGAACAAAAGAACATAATAACTAGGAGCAGGAGTACGCCATCTGGCCTCTCGAGCCTGCTCCGCCATTCAATGAGATCATGGTTGATCTTTTGTGCACTCAGCTCCACTTTCCGGCGTGAACACCATAACCCTTAATCCCTTCATTTTCCAAGAAACTATCTATCATGACCTTAAAAACATTTAAAGAAGGAGCCTCAACTGCATCACTGGGCAAAGAATTCCATAGATTCACAACCCTTTGTGTGAAGAAGTTCATCCTAAACTCAGTCCTAAATCTACTTCCCCTTACGTTGAGGCTATGCCCCCTAGTTCGGTTTACACCCGCCAGTGGAAACAACCTGCCCGCATCTAACCTATCTATTCCCTTCATAATCGTAAATGTTTCTATAAGATCCCCCCTCATCCTTCTACAGTACCAGTCTACTCAAACTCTCCTCATAATCCAACCCCTTCAGCTCTGGGATTAACCTAGTGAATCCACTCTGCACACCCTCCAGTGCCAGTATGTCCATTCTCAAGTAAGGAGACCAAAACTGAACACAGTACTCCAGGTGTGGCCTCACTAACACCTTATACAATTGCAACATAACCTTCCTAGTCTTAAACGCCATCTCTCTGGCAATGAAGGACAAAATTCCATTTGCCTTCTTAATCAGCTAATTATTTATCGTTTAAATAATAATCCCTTTGCTGTTATTCCTACCAAAATGGATAACCTCACATTTGTCAACATTGTATTCCATCTGCCACACCCTAGCCCATTGACTTACCCTATCCAAATCCCTCTGCAGACTTCCAGTATCCTCTGCACTTTTCGCTTTACCACTCATCTTAGTGTCATCTGCAAACTTGGACACATTGCCCTTGGTCCCCAACTCCAAATCATATATGTAAATTGTGAACAATTGTGGGCCCAACACGGACCCGGAGGGACACCCTTAGCTACTGATTGCCAACCAGAGAAACACCCATTAATCCCCTCTCTTTGCTTTCTATTAATTAACCAATCCTCTAGCCATGCTACTACTGTTCCCTTAATGCCATGCATCTTAATCTGATGCAGCAACATTTTGTGTGTGACCTTGTCAAAGTTTTCCTGGAATTAGTTAGGTACACGGTGGCATGTTGCGTTTACAACGTTGGTACTTATGTTAGGACAAGCTGGCTATTTAAAGGTACTTTCACATCAGTCCCATCATTGTAGACTGCTAATCCTCCGCTATCGAATGTTTTATTTTAAATTTCGAAACAAATGAACAATACAACGTTACTAGACTATTAAAGTATCTCTGTGTCGCACCTCCGACCCATGATATGTTGTTCTGTCAGCGAAATGGACAGAGTTTGGCTTGAATTCTCCTCTGCCAAAAGATATTACATTTCATATCAGGTGCTGATTCCTGCTAAGTAGGCGCAAACAAAGTTTAATTCGAAAGCGATCTCTGTCCCAGTATTGGTTCCAAACACGTAGAAATTGAAGCCCCGCGTGAAAAAATTTCCTGCAATCGAGCACTGAAAGGCAGGAAAACAGCTGACAATGCATGTGAGCCAGTAATGTAGATGTGTGAATTCATTTTACAGACTTGAGTCCCAATAATAACACTGCAGATAGATCGTTTAAATTGAAATATAAATGCATTCAGATATTTTTCCAAAGATACCATGAATTAGGACCGTGAAACCATCCTTGTGCTGGGAGAAAAGATCATATTGAATTGTTAGTTCGAGGGAGTATAAGCGTCAATCCGCTCGGTTCTGGGTGGTGTGTTACATCTGGCGCAAAGTTTCAAGATTGTGACTCATTTCTATATTTTCACCCAGAATTCGGGATGAATACATAATTCTGAGTATATCGATGTGACTGTCCGTGCAATTGCTCTGGCGTGGCACAAAAGGCAACGGAAATAAATACATAAAGAATTAAATGAAAGATTTGGAATTAAAGACACGTCTGTCGAATCCATTATTGGACAAAAAAAATAATTGCTTAGAACAACATGAAATACAACGACAATGCCTCGTGTTGGTTATAGCTATTTTGAAACATATCGTCATTTGCGACACCAGATCTCCAACGCCTGAAGAAAAAGTTGCAAGAAAACGGTAAGATAATCTTGGAGTAATATTAACTATCAGTTCTCAAAAGGGATCTTCGCTTTTACCAATTTCCCTGCCGTGTTCAAAACTATGGCAAAATACGATACTACTTTACTCCCTTTACTCACACCACTCCGTGGCAAAACATGATTCCAACTCCACCAACAGGTCTGCTGACAATACGAGCATCGCGGACTGGATCTCGAATAACGACGAGACGGCACACAGGAGGGAGATAGAGAACTGAGTGGAGTAGTGTGGCAACAACAATCTATCCCTCAATGCCACCAAAATTAAAAAAGCTGATCATTGACTTCAGGAAGCAAAGTACTGTACACATCTCTGTCAGCAGCAAACAGGCCGAGGTGGAGATGGTTAGCAGCTACACATTCTTCGGGGTACACATCTCCAAAGATCTACCCTGGTTGACAAAAGTCCACGCTGCCACCAAGAAAACACAATTCCTCCTATAGTTCCACAGGGAAGTAAGGACATTTGGCATGTCCACATTAACTCTTACCATATTTTACAGATGCACCATTGAAAGCATCCTACCTGGTGCATCACAGTCTGGTATGGCAACTGCTTGGCCCAAGTTCGCAAGAAACTTCAGAGAGTCGTGAACATCGCTCAGTCCATCACACAAAACTGCCTCCCATCCATTGACTCCATCTTCACCTCCCACTGTCTGTGGAAAGCGGGTAGTATAATCAGAGACCCTCCCCCCATCCGGCTTACTCACTCTTCACACTTCTCCCATTGGGCAGGAGATACAAAAGTCTCAGAACACGCACGAACAGATTCAAAAACAACTTCTTCCGGCTTCTACCTGACTCTGAAGCGACCCTCGTATGGACTGACCTAAATAGCACGATAACCATGTGTGCTTCAGACAATGCCAGTGATATGTAGTTACACTGTGTACCTTGTGTTGCCCTATTTTGTATTTTCATTTATTTTATTTTCATGTACTTAATAACCTGTTGAGCTGCTCGCAGAAAGATACGTTTCACTGTACCTCGCTACACGTGATAACCAACCAAAATCCAAATAAAATCAAACAGCCACAAGGAAATTACAGCAAAAGCCATTTGCTCTTCAAGCCTTTCGCGTCAGTGACTAAAATAATTACTGAGAAGATGGTGACTTTGCATCTTTCCCTGCCCACTGTAATATGCGTCCCTGGTGTAAACCAATACGTTGCTTAACTCAACGCTGATGAGAGTCATTTTGAAGAATCCACTGCTCTTTTGTTTTAATTAGTTCAGTAATTTACTTCCTTCCGAGAGACGAACGGTCTCCTCAACTCCGAAATAAATCCAGCACGCTTTACAGTTCAACTGCACTGTCCCCCAACAATTCCTCACCTCATCATCACAGAACTATGGGAACAATTCCTTTTAATTTAATGGAAAATTATAAACAATACAAGAATCCGACAACTTCGGGAATATTAATTCTCTGTTGTCCAACACAAAGCAGAAATGCCCTCAATCTGCACAGAATAATTTCCGACGGCAACCCCAATTATCATCTTTATATATTTTTTTTCATTTAGGGTCAATTTCGCGTGGTCAGCCCACCTACCCGGCACATAATTTTATTTTGGAAAATAACCGAGCACGTGCCTTTGGGGCGTGAGGCAGAAGTGCCAGTGATTCCGGCTTCGGCCTCCCCCAGCCATAGTTAGCCGAAGGATAAGCCGATTGGTCCATCGTTCACTTCACTCTGAACCACAGCGTTACACATGTTATTGTCATTTAAGAGCAATCCTCCTTTTCCCAATCTTTCGATCCAATTCAACAAATCACTAATGTTGCCATCTGTACTATCTTTTCTTATTTTATGTCCTCCCATTCAATCTACCTGTCGACGCTGTTTGTAGACGTTTTACGTCCTCCAGTAACTTTTCATTTGCCATATTTTCATCTCTCAGCACTGTTGGCCAAAATACAATTGGTCCCGCCATCCATATCATCGGTTTAGACTACAAACGCAACAGACGACAGCACAATCCTGGTGACACCTGTCCTGTAACAATGTGTGTTGATTAACTGGTCCAAATACGTTGAAACCCAATTTCCAGATAGTTAGATATTTATTTATGAGTGCCAGCGACACAGGCTGAGCACAATGGGACGAATATTGCAGCTAACGTTGATGTGACAATTTTGGGAATACAAATTGTACTGTGCAAATCCGCATATTTTATCCATCATGCATGGTAGATCCTCAAAGAGAGCGACTAAATTTGTAATGGTGTCATACCTTCCACATATCCACAGTGCCCCTATTTCCTTGGAGTATCATATTTCAAATCATGTGTTGCTATGTATTGAATAAAATATACCTGATTTAACAATTACATATATTACCAAACTGGTACGACGCCCTTCACCTTTAAGCATTAATTTAATCTGTACTTGTTATTTCTCCCTCTAACGATGTTGATCCTTCTTTGTTTCTCCATTCACTTTAACCCTTGCCTTTTCTGCAATATGTTTGAAGATGTTCGTGGAATGTCGCATAAAGTGAGGGGAATATATCCTGTCAACAACACTTACTGTCCGCGTATTAGCCTTCCTATCTTCTGCTTGCAGGTACCAGGTTTCAGTCTCTTTTTTTTCTGTTACATATTCGAAGAAGATCTGTTTGTTTGAATACATAAGCTGGTTTTCTGCTAACAAGCAACACATTGGTCGATTTTTTCAAATTACGTACATTTCTTGTCATTCTTCATTAACAAGCAGTATTTGACATTACAGTCAGAAACAATTTCGAGAAAACAATTACCAATTCCTGCATCGCAGTTTTAAACGCACGCGTGAACACTGAGCAGCGACGGTGAAGCCAGCAATTAGTTCCATCCATAATTATCTTTCATAACCTGGTGATAGGCCGCCTTCTATTAAGCATAACAAGCCATGCAGCATTGTGGTACATCCATACGGCCATTAGGATATCATTCCTGTTTTTATTTTGATGGATTCAGAGACAGTGCAGAAAAGCAAAATACATTTAACCTGTCTATCTTATCTGGCTTTTCGAGATTCTTATCATGCAATCACTTCCAGTGATGCCTTGGTTACATGCTGAATTGTTTGTTATTATTAAGGATTCCGAACTGAGCTGACGTCAGAAATAATCGGGTAATGTGGAGATGAGTGCGAATCATTTGGTTTGTGCTTCCTTTCACGAATGGTGGTCACTTTCTGATGCCGCACTCATATATACAAGTGCTTAACATTCAGTCGCAATGCGCTGATGTCAGTCTTGAAGCAGTAAAACCGTGGACAATGAGCAGTTGAGCTACTGGGCGCTTAATTCTGACATGTCTTTGTGTCAGTACGAACATGAAATATTACGTTACTTTTCTGGCAATCGAAAACACCAAGAATATGAAGATTAAGCTACCTCAATACCAAATACTGTTGATGGAAATTGTCAACTTGTATCTTGATACTGAAGGTTATTATCTGGAATATTGGCGTGGATGTTATTTTCCCCATTTCATATCAGGTCTTAAATATGTGCAGGTCTTGAAGCATGATTGTACAGCTGGCAGGATTTGGAAATCTTTATATATGTTGATCCAACATCGATGCAGACGATGTAGTGCAGAGAAGTTAAATAAGGCAGCAGTTAATAATTATTGCTGCCAAATTCCTCAGCGACATCATTGTTTGTGAGGAACTAGGAACAGGAGTAGGCCATCTGGCCCCTCGAGCCTGATCCATCATTCGATGAGATCATGGCTGATCGTTTGTGGACTCAGCTCCACTTTCCGGCCAGAACACCATAACCCTTAATACCTTTAACCTTCAAAAAAAAACTATCTTTACCTTAAAAACATTTAATGAAGGAGCCTCAACTGCTTCACTGGGCAAGGAATTCCGTGGATTCACAACCCTTTGGGTGAAGAAGTTCCTCCTAAACTCAGTCCTAAATCTACTTCCCCTTATTTTGAGGCTATGCCCCCTAGTCCTGCTTTCACCCGGCAGTGGAATCAACCTGCCCTCATCTATCTATCTATTCCCTTCATAATTTTAAATGTTTTATAAGATCCCCCCTCATCCTTCTAAATTCCAACGAGTAAAGTCCCAGTCTACTCAACCTCTCTTCGTAATCCAACACCTTCAGCTCTGTGATTAACCTAGTTAACCTCCTCTGCACACCCTCCAGTGCCAGTACGTCCTTTCTCAATAAAGTAGATCGAAACTGAACACGATACTCCAGGTGTGGCCTCACTAACACCTTATGCAATTGCAGCATAACCTCCCTAGTCTTAAACTCCATCCCTCCAGCAATGAAGGACGAAATTCCATTTGCCTTTATAATCACCTGTTGCACCTGTAAACCAACTTTCTGTGACTCATGCACTAGCACACCCAGGTATTTCTGCACATCAGCATGCTTTAATATTTTATCGTTTAAATAATAATACCGTTTGCTGTTATACCAAGCAAAGTGGATAACCTCACATTGTGCTCCGAAAGCTCGTGTTTGAAACAAACCTGTTGGACTTTAACCTGGTGTTGTAAGACTTCTTACTGTGCTCACCCCAGTCCAACGCCGGCATCTCCACATCATCACATTTGTTAACATTGTATTCCATCTGCCAGACCCTAGCCCATTCACTTAAGCTATCCAAATCCCTCTGCAGACTTCCAGTATCCTCTGCACTTTTCGCTTTACCACTAAACTTAGTGTCATCTGCAAACTTGGACACATTGCCCTTGGTCCCCAACTCCAAAACATCTATGTAAATTGTGAACAATTGTGGGCCCAACACGGATCCCTGAGGGAAACAAGGAGCTACTGATTGCCAACCAGAGAAACACCCATTAATCCCCACACTTTGCTTTCTGTCAATTCACCAATCCTCTATCCATGCTACTGCTTTACCCTTAATGCCATGCATCATCATCTCATACAACAGCCGTTTGTGTGGCAACTTGTCAAAGGCGTTCTGGAAATCCAGATATACCACATCCATTTCCTCCCCGTTATCTACTGCACTGGTAATGTCCTCAAACAATTCCACTAAATTAGTTAGGCACGACCCGCCCTTTATGAACCCCTGCTGCTCCTGCCCAATCGGACAATTTCTATCCAGATGCCTCGTTTTTACTTCCTTGATGATAGATTCCAGCATCTTCCCTACTACCGAAGTTAAGCTCACTGGCCTATAATTTCCCGCTCTCCGCCTACCTCCTTTTTTAAACAGTGGTGTCACGTTTGCTAATTTCCTATCCACCGGGACCACCCCACGGTCTAGTGAATTTTGGTAAATAATCACTAGTGCATCTGCAATTTCCCGAGCCATCTCTTTTAGCACTCTAGTGTGCATTCCATCAGGGCCAGGAGACTTGTCTACCTTTATCTCCATTAGCTTACCCATCACTACCTCCTTTGTGATAACAATCCTCTCAAGGTCCTCAGCTGTCATAGCCACATTTCAATCAGTCACTGGCATGTGATTTGTGTCTTCCACTGTGAAGATCGACCCAAAAAACCTGTTCAGTTCCTCAGCCATTTCCTCATCTCCCATTTTGAAAACTACCTTCTCATCCTCTAAAGGACCAATATTTACCTTAGCCACTATTTTTTGTTTTATATATTTGTAAAAACCTTTACTGTCTGTTTTTTTAATATTCTGAGCAAGTTTACTCTCATACTCTATCTTACTCTTCTTTGTAGTTTTTGTAGTAGCTTTCTGTTGCCCCGAAATATTTCCAAGTCGTTTAGTCACCCATCAATCTTTGCCACTTTGTATGCTTTTTGCTTCAATTTGATACTCTCCCTTATTTCCTTAGATATCCACGATCAATTTCCCCTCTTTCTACCGTCCTTCTTTTTTGTTGGTATTAACCTTTGCTGAGCACTGTGAAAAATCGCTTGTAAGGTTATCGACTGTTCCTCAACTGTACCACCATAAAGTCTTTGCTCCCAGTCTACCTTAGCTAGTACTTCTCTCATCCCATTGTAATCTCCTGAATTTAAAAACAAAGCACTAGTTTTTCATTTTACTTTCTCACCCTTCATCTGTATTTTAAAATCCACCATTCTGTGATTGCTCCTTCCGAGAGCATCACTAACTATGAGATCGTGAATAAGGCAGCAGTAGTCCATCTGAACTAAAACCTTCTGCATTGCCGGAGTTCGGACCCCTCTATTTATGTATTCATAGCAATGTGGCCACCAGCATTATACGCAATATTCCAAACGTGCACGAATTGAGGTCCTTTACAGCTGTAGAATATAGAATATAGAACAGTACAGCACAGAACAGGCCCTTCGGCCCTCAATGTTGTGCCAAGCCATGATCACCCTACTCAAACCCACGTATCCACCCTATACCCGTAACCCAACAACCCCCACCTTAACCTTACTTTTATTAGGACACTACGGGCAATTTAGCATGGCCAATCCACCTAACCCGCACATCTTTGGACTGTGGGAGGAAATCGGAGCACCCGGAGGAAACCCACACACACAGGGGGAGGACGTGCAGACTGCACACAGACAGTGACCCAGCCGGGAATCGAACCTGGGACCCTGTAGCTGTGAAGCAATTATGCTAACCACCATGCTACCCTGCTGCGCCTTGTACAACTTGTCAATGTTTATAGCCCTGCGACCAAAGAAGGCAAACAAATCGTTGTCCTTCTTTATTATCTTATCAACCTGCGTTGCCATTTTGAATGATATGTGGACCTGTACCCCAGGATCTCTACGCCGAAGAGTTCTGATATTTACGGCCATTTACTGCATAATTACCGCCTGTATCAGACCTTCCAAAATGCATTACCTCACATTTGGCCGGAATAAACTCCATCTGCCATTGCACCGCTCAAGTGTCCAATCGATCTGCACCCTGCAGTTTCTGTGACAATCCGCTTCACTGTCCGGAACTCCACCAGTTTGTGTGTCATCGAAAACTTCCTAATAAGTGCAGCTACATTTTCCGCAAAATCATTTTCTATACTGTGTACAAGAAAGGTCCCAGCACTGAGACTTCCGTTCAAAAAAACACGCTCTGTCTTCGAGTGCCAAGCCAGTTATGTACCCACTTGTGACCCCGTTTGACATCACCTTGACATCACCTTTTTGTAAAATATTTCTGTGCCTGTTCTTCTTCTTCTGCTTCGGTGTAAGGGGAGACACTCCGGCCCCGATTGCAAGTTGCAACAATCTATCTTTCTCATGTACGCGACGTTCATCATAGGTGCAATTATGCTCAATTGCTCCAGCGATTATTTTATTTTATTCCACGGAGCATAGAAAATTGATTGAAACTTAAACAGGAGATCCCGATAGGTCACAGCTGGGCAACTTGTTCTTGGAGAATGCTTTCATAGTTTAAGGCTCAATCCTAGCAGTGACGGAGCACAGTGTGCAATTACTGAGGATGGCTTTTATTTTTATTTTTGCAGAGTCCTTACACCCAGATACGTGTATCGTTGTCCACTAATTTCCTAGGTGGAAGATGCAGAAGATTTTCGTTTCTTGGGGTGTGGCAATGGTCTGCATATTGCAAGACGCCGCCTCCATCCTCCCCCCGCCCCCAAAACACCCCCGCTCCTGAATTGACAAGGCCCTCAGCAGTTAATTGTATCATCACCGGTGTGCAACATTCTTCTTCAGTATGCCTGGTGCAGTTCACCATAGGAACTCTTGCACAATTCTAACAAACAGGATTGATTTCCTTTAGTTATAATATTTGTAAACGAGGGATAAACCAAACCTTAACACGAAATTGTGAAGTTGGATGCAATCATCCTGCTGCGCCTGGCTTGCAGCTACTCATGGAGGCCCGGCTTGAATCTGTTTCAGCCGTTTTGACGATATATGATTTAACACGGTGACAAGGCATCAGAAAATAAAGGTCTCAGTTTGTTCACAGATTTTTTTGTTCGGAAATTATATTATTCAAATTTTTCATTTTACGCATACCTAAATGAACAAGTCTGTGTAGACCGTATATTAATTACAAAAATCAAACATTGGGGGACAAAAAAACAAGACCGGACCACCTGAACTGCTAGCCCAGCCCGATCCCTGACATTCTTGATTTTTTTAATTTTACTTTAAAATATTTTATTGACTTTTTTTACATCTGTACACTTTCCAGTAGTTGTGCAAGACGGTTCTTTTGTTCAATTTGCCTGACCCCCCTTTCATCGGCAACCCTTCCTCCTTCCTTGCGCCCCTCACTCTATTTTGTTGACCCGGCTCCATTTTGAGCCCTATCTTCCGTTGTCGATGTTGTCAGCCTTCTTTCATTAAGTATATGTTCCTTTTGTACCTGTGTCGTTTTCGGTGGTGCCCCAGCTTAGTCAGTTCTTGCGCTGCCAGGCGATTGCTGCTCATGGATGAAGACATTTGAACTCATGTCGACAGAATATTAGAGGTTAAATTGTTCTTGCTTCTTGTTGCTGAGAACAAATGAACCGCCGCTTTTGGTGTTGCGTGATACACATTGACATATGTCGTCTGTTGCGAAAGAAGACTGCTTGCATGGCAGTGTCACTGTCGTGGGACATGTCGCTGTTTCTACATTTGACATATTTCCTCGTTTACGAGAGTGCGAAATTATTGAAGTACGTATGTCCGCATGGAAAGTTTTTTGAGGCCCAAAGCCGTAACACTTGCCGCCTAGACATTCGTACTTTGCATCATATCCTCGAAATAATGTATATGGAAAAAGAATGTAAACCAAGGTTCAACAGGCCTTCTGAACATACTGAAAGTTTTCAAAAACACAATTAGATTAGGAGCTGCTGCGTCCATTCTCATGATAATTACTGCTGCATGACTGAAAGATGATCAGAGGATTAGATACGGTAGGGAGTGAGTGGTTTTTTTCCCACGGATGGTTATGTCTAGCACGAGGGGACATAGCTTTAAATTGAGAGGAGATAGATTTTGGACAGATGTTAGAGGAAGGTTCTTTACTCAGAGAGTAGTAAGGGCGTGTAATGCCCTGCCTGCAACAGTAGTGGACTCGCCAACATTCACGGCATTTAAATGGTCATTGGATAGACATATGGATGATAAGTGAATACTGCAGATGGGCATTAGAGTTATTTCAGTGGCAACATCGAGGGCCGAAGGGCCTTTACTGAGCTGTAATTCTCTATGTTCTATGTTCACCGTGCAGGGCACAGGTGGTAGAGGCGGTCAGCAAAATTGGCTACATTGTCCCGACCGGCCAGAAGTGCAGAATAAAGTTCACAACGTCCTCAGAGGGGCCAGGGTGAGTAGACAACATGGTACCCACGAAACAATCCACTTCCCAAAAGCACAAGACGCGAATCGCCCCACACGCAAGTCGGAAAGGCGGTTGCCCACCGTGCACCACATGCCGATACACATAACGGCAGCCATCACCCGGTAACGTGTACACTGAGGCCGCGAACTACCCATCCCCCCACCCCACCAGCTGAATGTTGCTGATAACCGTGGGGGAAGAGAGGAATGGCACTGACGGAACTGCAACTGCTAAGGTAGAGATTAACACCCTTTGAGTTCGTCGGTAGCACAGAAGAATGTGAGGTCACCGAGGTGGAGTGTGGCCATCGGCGGGGAAGGATGACCCTGCGTAGTTGCAATTTCTTCTAACACGTGTATCAACCCCCATTAAAACCACCCTCACCCGCACATCAACCTCATGACGCTCGTAAGCCCCACACGATCGCCTCAATATACCACACTGATCCTACACCACCTCCACATCACCTTTACTACATCACCAAGCCACACGTCCATCAACCCCCACAGCACCACACACAACCCCCTCACCACCTTCACCCTGTTCCACCCCAAACCTCACGACACCACGCACTCAACTAATCACCTCCCGGCCGGTGGTCATATGTCTTCTCTTCTGTCATTCAGGGTCTGCTGGAGCTGGGGCCCCCAGCCAGTGACACAGTCAGTGCCCTCTGAACGGATCAGTGAGGAGAGGAGCTCGGATGACAGCCCTACACAAAAGTCTCTGGAGACACCAATTCAGAGGACAACACTGATTTTAGACACAACTATGTCGAACGCACTCCAATGTTAAATAGACAAACACCGATTTTGGAAACTTTAGTGAAGAGTCTCCTGGCACACTTATTGGTGCGCACCACAATGTTTATCCGGCACAGCAGGTGCTGAGGGAATGATCCGAGAGTGCAGACAGCTAGATGGCAGACTGTCCGGACTTTATCGCTGATCATTCGGAGTCTCCGATCGCATAACCATTACCAAACAGGTCCAACCGGCTGCATGGTGGCCCCAGTTAGCACTGAAAACTCTGTCTCCTCCCATTGCCATACACCTAATCACGTAAATGCCAAGCTCCATTGCGGCCTCTGGTCCTTGTGCACGTCCCTGATGCCAGGGTTGTCGTCGGCTGGCACTGTCCTTGCCACGCATATACGTCGCCCACCCCCCCCCCCCCCCCCGCTACCCGGAGCGCCACATACCATATGTGGGACACTGGCCTGTGGCAGTCGGCTGGGTGTGGTGTGCCGAAGGGTGTGGTTGATTGTAAGCTCACAGGATGGCCGTTGTGAGTCTAGAGAACCATGTGCTAGGTTGGCTGGCTTCTGGGATGCGCAGCAAGCTGGCTGATTTGCATGCTGCTGTAATGACAGTCCTGGACTGGACACAATCCCAGTCCCCTGGGAGCTCACGCGGTCACTCCGCCTGTACGCCGTCCACCACTCTCCCACGGTCATTGTGGGGCACCTCCAGCCCAGTCAGCTCGGATATTGTACGATTCCGAAGTGATCTGTGGCGTCTGTCTCTGTCCTACATCCTTTCACTTCCTCTTCAGCCACAACACCCGTTTAACGATGTTTACAACCTTAAGTAAACCGCGCCATCTGAATCTAAGGTCATAGTAGAAGGAGAATCTTGAGTGCCCGGAGAACACCGGCTTGGGCCCGGTTTGCAAATTGATATGCAAATGGTGTTTTCTGTGCGTCAATTGTGGCACGCGTTTCCGAGAGTCGACATGACATCGAATTTCGATGTGAGGCGGAATTCTCCCGCAACTGGCCGGATGGCCCGATGCCGGCGTCAAGAGCCTATACCCACCGGAAAACCGGCGGCGGCGATTCTCCGACCCGGCACCCGCCAAGGATTTTAGCATCGGAACCTATATCTCCGCAAAAACATATTTCAGTTTTCGGCGTGTGTCCAGAGTTTGACCTCAGTTCACTCAATGATTTACACAACTAACGGAATTAAAATCATAAGATTACCGATGCAGTACCATTGCGGACTGGATCTCAATGACTCAATTGTTGAACGGAGCGGGCACTGGACTCGACAGGTGAAATGATCACGTTGAGCATCCTTGTCTTTCTGTGATTCGATGCCACAAATTGAATTGTCTCATTCTTCCGATCACAACCCTCCCAATGCTCTTGCTGGAAGAGATGATGTGTCAGCTGGAGGGGAAATATAGAGTGAGAGATTATCCTGGATCAAGGTCTCTTCAATAAATTCGGCAGGTAGAGCAGCCCGATAGCATAGTATTTCGCACTGCTGCCTCAACATGACAGGCAAGATGTCACTGTCCATGTGGAGATGGAATTTCTCCTTTTGTCTGCGTGAGTCTCAACCGCACAACGCACAAATATGCAGGGCAGTTAGATTGGCCACGCTAATACAGTCCTTATTCCTATTACTCCTTCCAAAGTGAACCACCTCACACTTTTCCGCATCAAACTCCATCTGCCACCTCTCAGCCTTGCTCTGTAGATTATCTGTGTCCCTCTGTAAGCTATAACAT
Organism: Scyliorhinus canicula; assembly: GCF_902713615.1. Lineage (NCBI taxonomy): Eukaryota > Metazoa > Chordata > Chondrichthyes > Carcharhiniformes > Scyliorhinidae > Scyliorhinus > Scyliorhinus canicula. The sequence continues at coordinate 92,317,912 of NC_052157.1, forward strand.
CCTTCAACACTATCCACAACTCCACCGACCTTCGTGTCATCTGCAAATGTACTAACCCATCCTTCTACACGCTCTTCCAGGTCATTTATGAAAATGACAAACAGCAGGGGCGCAAAACAGATCCTTGCGGTAGACCAGTGGTAACTGAAATCCAGGATGAACATTTGCCATCAACCACCTTACTGATCCAAACTGCTAAATCACCTTCAATCCCATACTTTCGTATTTTCTGCAATAGCCTACCGTGGGGAACATTATCCAACGCGTTACTGAAATCCATATACACCACATCAACCGCTTTACCCTCATCCACCTGCTTGATCACCTTCTCAAAAAACTCAATAAGGTTTGTGAGGCATGACCTTCCCTTCACAAAACCGTGTTGCGTATCGCTAATCAACTTGTTTTTTTTTCAAGATGATTATAACCCCTATCTTACCAACAACCGAAGTAAGGCTCACAGGTCTATAATTACCAGGGTTGTCTCTACTCCCCTTCTTGAACAAGGGGACAATAGTTGCTACCCTCCAGTCTTCCGGCACTATAGCTGTCGACAAAGACGACAGGAAGATCAAGGACAATGGCTCTACAATCTCCTCCCTGGCTTCACAGAGAGTCCAAGGATAAATACCATCTGGCCCAGGGGACTTATCTATTTTTACACTTTCAAACATTGCTAACACCTCTTCCTTGTGAAGCTCAATCCCAACTAGCCTGGTCGACTGTACCTGAGTATTCTCCTCGACAACATTGTCGTTCTACAGTGTAAACACTGACGAAAAATATCCATTTAACGCTTCCCCTATCTCATCTGATTCCACACACAACTTTCCACTACTATCCTTGATTGGCCCTCATCTTACTCTAGTCATTCTTTTGTTCCAGATATACTTATAGAAAGCCTCAGGGGTGTCCTTGATCCTATTCGCCAACGACTTTTCGTGTCCTCTCCTCGCTCTTCTTAACTCTCCCTTTAGGTCCTTCCTGACTATCTTGTAACTCTCAAGTGCCCTAACTGAGAGTCATGTCTCATCCTAATATAAGCCTTCTTCTTCCTCTTGACAAGTGCTTCAACTTCCTTAGTAAAACATGATTCCCTTTCTCGACAACTTCCTCACTGCCTGACAGGTACATACTCATCAAGGACACGCAGTAGCTGTTCCTTGTAAAAGCTCCACATTTCGATTGTAACCAACCCCTGCAGTTTCCTTCCCCATCCTACACATCCCAATCCTTGCCGAATAGCACCATAACTGCCTTTCCCCCAGTTATAATTCTTGCCTTGCGGTATATACCTATCCCTGCCCATCGTTAAAGTAAACATAACCGAATTGTGATCACTATCACCAATGTGCTCACCTACATCTAATTCTAACACCTGGCCGGGTTCATTACCCAGTACCAAATCCAATGTGGCATCGCCCCTTGTTGGCCTGTCTACATAATGTGTCAGAAAACCCTCCTGCACATACTGCACAAACACTGACCCATCAATAGTACTCGAATTATAGTATTTCCAGTCAATATTTGGAAAGTTAAATTCCCACATAACAATTACCCTGTTATTCTCGCTCCAGTCCAGAAACGTCTTTGCAATCCTTTCCTCTACATCTCTGGAACTATTCGGAGGACTATAGAAAACCTCTAACAGGGTGACCTCTCCTCTCCTGTTCCTATCCTCGGCCCATACTGCCTCAGTAGACGAGTCCTGAATCGTCCGATCTGCCGTCGTAATACTTTCCTTGATTAAAAAAACAAACACCCACCAACCCTCTTTTACCATCTTTCCTGTTCTTACAGAAGCATCTAAATCCTGGAACCTGAAACAACCATTCCTGTCCCTGCTCTACCCATGTCTCCGAAATCGCCACAAAATCGAGATCCCAGGTACCAAACAATGCTGCAAGCTCACCCACCTTATTCCGGATGCTCCTGGCGTTGAAGTAGACACACTTCAAACCAGCATGTTGCTTGCCGGTGCCCTCTTTCGAACTTTTAACCCAATTACTGACCTCACTACTCTCAACATCCTGTACACTGGGACTACAATTTAGGTTCCCATCCCCCTGCTGAATTAGTTTATACCACCCCGATGAGCACTAGCAAATATCCCCCTCCCAGAATATCGGTACCCCTCTGGTTCAGGTGAAGACCATCCTGTTTGTAGAGGTCCCACCTACCCCAGAATGAGACCCAATTATCCAGGAAACCAAAACCCTCCCTCCTGCGCCATCCCTGTAGCCACGTGTTCAACTCATCTCTCTCCTTATTTCTCACTTCGCTAACACGTGACACGGGTAACAACCCAGAGATAACAACCCTGTTTGTTATTGCTCTCAACTTCCACCCTAGCTCCTTGAATTTCTGTCTCAAATCCCATTCTCTCTTCCTACCTATGTCTTTGGTACCTATGTGGACCAAGACTTGGGGCTGCTCCCCCCCCCCGCCCTTAATGATCCCAAAAACACGATCAGAGGCATCACAAACCCTGGCACCTGGGAGGCAACACACCGACCGTGAGTCTATTTCGTTCCCACAGAACATCCTGTCTGTTCCTCTAACTATGGAGTACCCAATGGAGTACCCAATGACAAGAGCTCTGTTCGACTTCTCCCTTCCCTTCTGAGGAACAGGGACAGACACTGTGCCAGAGACCTGTGCCCCATTGCTTATCCCTGGTAACACCCCCCCCCCCCAACAGTATCCAAAACGGCATATTTGTTATTGAGGGGATCCCTGCACTGCCTGCCGGTTCCCTCTCGTTCCCCTGACAGTAAACCATCTACCTTCTTATTTTACCTTAGGTGTGACTACCTCCCTATAACTTCTCTCAATAACCCCCTCCGCCTCCCGAATGATCCGAAGTTCATCCAGCTCCAGCTCCAGATCCCTAACGCCGTTCTCGAGGAGCTGGAGTTGGGTGCACTTCCCGCAGATGTAGTCAGCAGGAACACTCGAGGTGACCCTTTCCTCCCACATTTTGCAGGAGGAACAATCAACGGCCCTATACTCCATTCCCACTGAACTAACTTCCCAACTACTAAAAACGAAAATAATTTTTTTTAAAAAACTTGTTCGTTTAGCAAGCCGACGGACTGACCTTTTATTTTTTTGGTTAAAGGAGGAGAATGGGTGGGAGACACTACGTAAGTAGTGTTTCGGGTAACGCTGTCACTCGAGAACAGCCCCTTCACAAACCACCTTCAACTTACGCTGACCGCACTGCACGTATGCAAATCTCTCTGGAAGAGCCAATCAGAAGCTCTTCTCTGCTGCCCTCTGCTGGATCGGTCTTGTCAAGATGCGCCGTAAATGTAAATATAGTCCCTGCTTCCACTACCTCCCCCGGCAGCGAGTTGCAGGCACCTGCTGCCCTCTGTGGAAAACAAAAATGCCCTGTACATCTTCTCTAAACCTTACCTCTCGTTCCTTAAATCAATACCCTCCAAGTAATGCACTCATGTACCCTGGGGAAAATTCACCGACTATCCACTCTGTCTCTGCCCCTCAGAATTGTGTTGGCCTCTATCAAGTCTTACTTCGTCCAAGTGAGAAAAAAACGAGTTTATTCTACCTCTCCTCAGAGCTGATGTCCTCCATACCATGGCAACATCCTGCTGAATCTCTTCTGCACCATCAAAAAAACCTCCATATTCTTCTGGTAGTGTTGAGACGACAATTACACACTATAGTCCAAGTGTGGCCTAATTAAGGTTCTATATAGCTGCAACATGACTTGTCAATTTTTATACTCAGTGCACCGGCCAATGAAGGCAAGCATGCCATATGCCTTCTTGACTCCCAGCTCCACCTGTGCTCCCCCTTTTAGAGCTCTGTGGACCTTTACACCAAGGTCTATCGGACTATCAATACTCTTCAGTGTTCTACTGTTCACTGTATATTCCCTACCTGTACGTATGCTTCCAAAATGCATTACCTCACGCTTTTACGGATGAAACTCCAGCTGCCATATTGCCGCCCAGGTCTACAAACGATCTGAATCTTGCTGTGTCCTCTGACATTTCTCATTGCAATCAGCAATTCCACCAACCTTTGTATCGTCCAGAAACTGACTAATCAGACCAGTTACATTTTCCAAGAAATCATTTATATATACTACGAACAGCAAAGGTCCCAGCACTAATCCCTGTGGAACATCACGAGTCACTGCCCAATAATCAGAAAATCACCCTTCCATTGCTACTCACTTCCTTCTGTGACCTAGCCAGTTCAGTACCATCTTGACAGGTCACCTCTGATTCCGTGTGACTTCACATTCTGTATCAGTCTACCATGAGGGACCTTGTCAAAGGCCTTACTGTAGTCCATATAGACAACATCCTCTGCTCTACCTACATCAATCATCTTTGTGACCTCCTCGAAAAATTCCATCAAATTAATGAGTACGACCTCCCCTTCACAAAACCGTGCTACCTCTTGCTAAGACGACCGCTTGCTTCCAAATGAGAGAACATCCTGCCTCGAATAATTATCTCCAGTAATTTCTCTACCACTGGCGTAAGGCTCACTGGACTGCAGTACCCTGGATTATCCTTGCTACCCTTCTTCAACTAAGGGCAGAATTGTCTATTCTGCAGTCCACCGGGACATCACCTGAAGACAGTGAGAATCCAATGATTTCTGTGAAGGTCTCAGCAATTTTCTCGCTTGCCACCTTCAGTATTCCGAGGTATTCCATTAGGCCCAGTGGACTTACCCACCCTAATATTTTTCACGACGCCCAACGAGGTGTATTTTTGGATCTCAACATGACCCAGGCTATCTATACGCCCTTCTCCAGACTCAACATTCATCAATTCATTATCTTTGTTGAATACTGGTGTAAACTATTCATTTAATACCTCGCCCATTTCCTCTGGCTCAAGGCATAGATTGTCTCGCCTGTCCATCAGTGGGCCTACCCTCTTGTATTTTATGTACATGTAAAAAGCCTTGGGATTTTCCTTAATCCTATTTGCCAATGACATTCCGTGATCCATTTTAGCCCTTCTGACTAGTTGCTTAAGATCCTTCCTACTTTCCTTATATTCAACACAGGTTTCGTCTGTTCCCAGCCTTCTTGCCCTGACAAATGAGTCCTTTTTCTTTTTCAAGAGGCCTCCAATATCTCTCATTACCCAAAGATCGCGACATTTGCTATTTTTATCTGTCTTCGTTGCAGGAACATACCGGTCCTGAATTCCTTTCAACTGACATTTGAAAGACTCCCACATGTCAGATGTTGATTTCCACTCAAACATCCGCCCCCAATTTATGTACTTTAGTCCCCGCCTATTATTGTTATAGTTTGCCTTCCCCCAATTTAGCACATTGATCCGACGACCACTCTTATCCTTGTCCACCAGCACTTTAAAACTTATTGAATTGTGGTCACTGTTCCAGAAATGCTCCCCGACTGAAACTTTTACCACCTGGCCGGGCTCAACACCAGATTCAGTACAGCCCTTTTCCTAGTTGTACTAACTACATATTGTTTTAAAAAGACCTCCTGAATGTTCCTTACTAACTCTGCCCCGTGCAAGCCCCGAGCACTAAGTGAGTCACAATCAATATTGTGGAAGATAAATTCTCACATCGAAACAAGCCTGTTGCTTTAACTCATTTCCAGTATCTGTCTACCTATTTGCTCTTCTATCTCCCACTGTCTGTTGGGAGGCCTGTACTAAACCACCAAAATTGGGGCTGCACCCTTCTTATTCCTGATCAGTACCCATATAGCCTGCTGTCCTCTGAGGTGTCCTCCCTCAGTACAGCTGGGATATTCTCCGTAACCATTTGCGCCTCTCTCCCGCCTGAAACATCTAAGTGTATGTGGAATGTATAACTGCCAGTTCTGTCCTTCCTTCAACCAGGTCTCTGTAATTCCGACAACATCATAACTCCACGTACTAGTCAAAGCTCTAACTTCATCTGCCTTCCTTGTTATAATTTTTCCATTAAAATGTATGCATGTCATGCCACCAGTCCCTCAATTTTCAGCAACATCTCCCTGTCTCTTATTCCTCAGAGAAAGAGTGCCCTATTTCTCGTTCTTCCTCAAATTTTTCACATTGTGACCTATTGCTCCGGTACCCACCCCCGTGCCATACTAGTTGAAGCCCTCCCGTATGACAGTGGAAAACCTCGCAGCAATGATATCCATGCAGCTCCAGTTTAGATACAACCCGTCAGTTTTATACAGGTCAACCTACCCTGGAAGAGCTCCCAGTTGTCCAGATAACTAAAATACACCCTTCCAGAACAACGCTTTGGCCACGTGTTTTGCTGCTCTATCTTCCTTTTTCGAACCGCACTGGTACGTGGCAGAGGGAGTAATTCCGTGATCACAAACATTGAGGGCCTCTCTTTTTATTTTCTGGTTCGCTCCGTGAAGTCCTGGTGTAGGACGTCATCCCCCTTCCTGCTTATGTCCTTAGTATCAATATATCCCACGACCTCTGCTTGTTTGCCCTCCCGTTAGGATGCCCGCTACGCCTGGACCCTTTTCCCAGTGAGGCAACATACCATCCTGGAGTCTCTTTCACGTCCACAGAAGCGCCTACCTGTTTCCCTGACTATAGATTACCCGATGGCCATTGTGCTTTGACCCTCCCTGCTGAACATCAAAGCCAGCCATGGTGCTTCTAGTCTGGCTGCTGCTTTCCCCTGATAGTCTATTCCACCCGACATTATCTAAAGTATTATACCTGTTCGAGACAACCAAAGAGGGATCCTGCACTGACTAACTGCCCCTTCTGGTGGTCAACAATTTCTATGCCTGCACCTTGGGTGTGACCGTATTCCTATAACTGCTATCTATGACGTTTTCCACCACTTGCATGCTCCTAAGTGTGTCCAACTGCTGCTCCAACCGAACCACGCGGTCTGTGAGGAGCCCTAGTTGGGTGCACGTTCTGCAGATTAAACCATCCTCGACGCTGGAAAACGCCCGGACCTGCCATATCTCACAGACAGAGCGCTAAGCACTTTACTAGACATTGCGTTAATTCATTGGTAAATTAACTTAAAAAGTATTTTTTTTAAATAGTTAACGTTAACTATATCTATTCTGGCACTAATTTTCTACTATGGATATAAAAACTTAATACAGTACTCTCCAACCTCTGGCTTAGATAACCCTCTAATTTCTGATTACGTAATTCATGCTGTTTAATTAGATTAACAGTTTCATTTTTAAATTTAGTGCAGATTCTCTGCAAGGCAACCAGCTCACATCTTTCGTGCGCCATCAAATTTCAATTCCCCGCCACCCCCCCCCCCCCCCCCCCCCCGTCGATTCACTCAGAATAGAAGAATATCTATCACTTACCTGTTCCCAAGCTGCTCCCCGGCTCGCTCGCTCTCTCTTTCTCACTCTCTGGCTCTCTCTCTCTCTCTCTGATGTCTGCCAAAACGGTTGATATTGACTCTTTTGTCGCATTCAGTAAATACAACATCTTTTAGTGCGTAATGGTTTTGTGACAAGGAGAAAACATGAAAAAAACGTGACAGATCATGCAAGAAATTTCGAAAGTAACAACTCCCAATCGAGTATTCATCAGCAGTGACATTTACAGCGCAGTGAGCCAAGGTTCTCTCATTATTTCCTGGAGTTCATTTTGTAATTTGTTTTATTTTATGTGCAATAACATCTCACTGACGTAAAGGAGGTCTGCTGTGTTTTTGTACGACAAGCAGTTACATAGAACAGTGCAGCACAGGGCAGGCCCTTCGCCCACGATGTTGTGCCGACCGTTTATGCTAATCTAAGTTCAACCTAGCCTACACACCTTCAATTTACTGCTGTCCAGCTGGCTGTCCCAGAGTCGCTTAAATGTCCCCGATGACTCTGACTGGACCACCTCTGCTGACAGTGCAGTCCACGCACCGACCACACTCTGTGTAAAGAACCTACCTCTGTCATTTCACCTTCACCTCCCTCCAATCATCTTAAATCTATGTCCCTTAGTGACAGCCATTTCCGACCTTGGAAACTGCCTCTGGCTATCCACTCTAGCATGCCTCACAGAAGCTTGGACACCACTGCCATGTCACCTCTCTGCCTTCTACGCTCCACTGAGAAACGCTCGAGCTCCCTCTATGTTTCTTCATGAGACATGTCCAGGCAATATCCTGGTATCACTCCTCTGTACCCTCTCGAAAGCATCCACATCCTTGCTTTGATGAGACGACCAGAACTGGGCACAATACTCCAAGTGTGATCTAACCAGGGTTTGAGAAAGCTGCAGCAAAACCTCGCGGCTCAGAAACATAATTCCTCTGTTAATGAAAGTCAACATACCGTACTACTTCATAACAACCCTATCAACCTTGGTGGCAACTTTATGGGATCTATGTACGTCGATCTCTCTGTTCATCTACACGTCCAAAAATTCTGCCTTTAACCCTGTATTCAGAATTCAAATTCGACCTTCCAAAATGTATCACTTCGCATTAATCGATGGTGAACATGGCCACTTCACATTTCAGCTCCTCATCATCTCCATGTCCTGTTGTAAACTGCAATGGATCTCAACACTATCTGAAGCTACACCAACCTACGTGTCATCGGCAAACGTCCTAATACATGCTTCCACTTCCTCATCCAACTCGTTCGTAAAAAAACGCAAAGAGCAGAGGTCGCAGAACAGATCCCTGTGGGACACCACTGGATAGCGACCTCCAGGCGGAAAACATTACTTCCACAATCAGTGGCGATGTTCTTACCGCCAGCCAGTTCTGTATCCAGACAGGCTGATTTCCCAGTATCCAATGTCCCATAACATTCTGAATGAGCCTAGCATGGGGAAGCTTATTAAAAGCATGTCCAAAGTGGTTGGAGTGAGGGTGGAGCCATAGCCAAAAGTGGCGGTCTTCGGGGTCTTGGATCAGCCATATCTATTCCTGGGGAGGAGGGCGGACGCCCTTGCCTTTGCCTCCCTGATCGCCCGCCGTAGAATCCTATTTGGATGGCGGTCAGCAGCACCACCCAGAGCTGCAGACTGGCTGTCCGACCTCTCGCTATCTCTCCAAATGGAGAAAATCAAATTCTCCATCCGAGGGTCGGACGACGGCGTCCACAGAACGTGGGGGGACTGTTCCGGAACCTGTTTCTGGCCAAGGAACAAGAGGAAGAATAGATTGGTAGCCAAGAATCAGCGGAGGGTAGCAAAGGCATGAAATGGAGAGAGGGACTGGGAGGGAGGGGGGGCGGCTAAACCTGAAGAAAGAAATGCGAACCACAGGGGGGGGGGGGTAGGGGGCAGAACTGAACTTGAGGAGGGAGGGGCTAACCGTGGAGGGAGAGGGACAGGAGAGGAGAACCAACGGGCTGGGACGGGGGGGGCAGGGAAACAGGAGCCGGAAGAAAGGCACGGGGTGCCAAAACGTGCATGACATCTCCAGGAGCGGGGACCGAGGAGGTTCGGGATGGAGGGCGGGAGGAGCAGCGGAGGCGAGCGGGGGACGGCGGCGAGAACCGTCCGGTAGAGGCGGGCGACAGCGGCACGTGACCCGGCCAGGTGTCGCATGCTGTGGTTATCTCCCCGGCACCCAAATGTATATTTGCCTCCCCCCAGTCCTCGCCACCGCTGCCCCCCTTCCCCCCTTCTCCCCAGCCCCCGCCCCCGCAAACAATGGCGTACTTACGTGGTGTAAATAATAGGGCCAGATGCACAGAGCTGCCGCTGTCGAGCTGGTGCACAGTACCCCACCAATTAATCTATTTCATATTGTATTGTATTCTATGTTGGGATGTGCCCTTCTCTTCTAAATATGTGTATATATATATATATCTATATGTATATAGATATATATATGTTTCTTATTCTGTGTACATAACGGTAATTATACCTTGTTCAAAAACCAAATAGAAACATTTATAAAGAAAAACCATTACTGAAGTCAATTTGCACCACATCCACTACCCGACCTGCTTCACTGTGCCTCGTCACATCCTCACTTAATTCAATGTGGCTTGTCAGGCCTGGGGTTCCACGCACAAAGACATGCTGACTACCATTCAGCAAACTATGATTTTTCTAAATAATCCCGAATCCTGTCTCTCAGAATCATTTCCAATAGTTTGCTCACCACGGACGTAAGACTGAGTGGTTTGTAATACGCAGCGGTTTCATCAGAACATAAGAACATAAGAACTAGGAGCAGGAGTCGACCATCTGGCCCCTCGAGCCTGCTCCGCCATTCAATTAGATCATGGCTGACCTTTTGTGGACTCAGCTCCACTTTCCGGCCCGAACACCATAACCCTTAATCCCTTTCCATAGTCCCTTTCTTTTTTTTCTAATTTAGAGTACCCTATTCATTTTTTCCAATTAATGGGCAATTTTAGCGTGGCCAATCCACCTAGCATGCAGATCTTTGGGTTATGGGGGCGAAACCCACACAAACACGGGGAGAATGTGCAAATTCCATACGGACAGTGACCCAGAGCTGGAATCGAATCTGGTACCTCGGCGCCATGAGGCAACAGGGCTAACACACACTGCCACCCTGTTCCCCTATTCCCTTTCTTAAACATGAGAACAACATTCGCCTCCCTCCAATAATCCGGTACTACTCCAGTGGAGAGTGAGGATCAATGATCATCGCCAAGAGCGCAGCAATCACCTCCATCGCTTCCGGGAGTGACGTTGGTCCTATCCCGGCAGCCCCACGACCTTACACATCATGATGCTTTTCAAAATTTCGAGCACATCCTCCTTCTTAATATTTTGTGTCTATTCACCAGGTTCACGCTGTTCTCATGAGCAACAACGTCCCTCTCCCTCATGAATACCGAAGCAACATATTAATTTAGGTCCACCGTTATCTCCTCCGACTCTAGATACAAATTCCATCTATTATCCCTTGTCTGCCCTCCTTTCACTCTGATCATCCTCGTACTTGTCTCCTAAGTGTAGAACGCCTTAGAGTTTTCCCTAATCTCCCCCGCCACGCTTATTTCATGCCAACTTCTCGCTCTACACAGTCATTTTTTTGAATTTCACCCTGGCAACGTTGTAAGCCTCTAGAACCGTGTCAGATCATTCTTTTTTCCACATTACGTAAGCTTCCTTCTTCTTTGTGACGAGAAGCTCTTTT